>NC_061113.1:16832639-16833719 GCF_002878395.1 Capsicum annuum | reverse complement strand
GGGATACCCAACAGCTCATTAACATCAGTAGCAGTGAATCGAATCACCTTTCCTAAACCTTCAACAAATGTTCAGGATAGCTGGGGTCCCAATTGGCATAAAATTCTCTAACAAGATGCAAGTTGCACTCAGTTGGCTGATGAAAAATGAAATTCATATTGAGCGCCTTGATTCACCGTACCATGGAAGGACACTTTCTCATCAAGCTAGCTCGATCGATATAGACCTCCGGAATATATAGACCTCTAGAATATACTTAGCATCAGTATGCTTAGTATACCACTGATTTCCAGCCTTTCTTATAGCCTTAAACCAAATTTTTGAACTTGCCCCCACTGAAGTGGAGGGGCCCTAGGCACTCTAGTTAATTACCCTTTAGACAGTTGGCTTCTTTTCTTCGCAGGTGTAGAAGGCCCTACCTTTGACTTAACCTTTCTTGACTGTGCTTTCATTATGCCTGTAATTAGAAAATGCAACAAACATGCAAGAATATTAAACTTAGGATTAGCTGAACTGAACGTGCATTACGGGTGCCTTTTGATACAAGCAAAACTAGCTCAAGACCATTCACACGTAGCCAAGCTCGGGAGTTACAAAAACTTCAAGTCATGTTCATGCAAATGGCCGTGTGTGATGTGTAATTAATTCATCTAAGGGATTTTATGTTTTGAAGTATGAAGAGGGGCTTTGAAGTGTAAGCTTATTATACTCCAAAAAGTGTAGTAACACTTTTTTTTTAATTACACTCCAAAGCCACACAAGACAAAGGCTAGAATGGTCATTTTCCTTTTATTTTGTGGAGTACTATAAATAGACTATAATAGGGCTATTTCTTAGACTTAGTTCATTATTGATATTTTCACTACACAAGTCTTGTAATATTTGAGAACTTCTCTTTCTTGTTCTTGAGAGTGAACCCAAAACTAGACAACAAAGTGTAGTAACACTTTTGTTGTTCTTTGGCTAGAAACTTGGGGTCTTGAGGGTCATGAGTTCCTCTTGATTCAAGTAATAAGTTAGTGTAAATATCTTTTAGTCTTAGGGTCCTAATCTTCATGTTAGGGTTCTTAGATTTTAGGA
>NC_061113.1:16764690-16829639 GCF_002878395.1 Capsicum annuum | reverse complement strand
TTGTTGTTGCCTTGAAAACCTAGAGAAGCCGAGTGGGGCCTTTGATTCTCTAGTGATGTTGTTCTTGTTGTTCTCTTGATTCCTTATTGGAAGTTTGAACTTGTATCATTTGGTATCAAATCCATCTTTGGTTTTGTTCTAACAAGATCAATATTGGGCTTGGGGCTTGAAAACTACAAAAAAAAAAAAAACTGAAAAACTGAAAAATTCTAGAAACAGTCAAATCTGTCCATTGTTGTGTTCTTGGCCGAAAATTGTATTCTTGTTGTGTCTTGGCCAAGATTTTTACTTGTCTTAAGTGTTGTTTCTGGTTTTAGCTCTCTTGTTCACTAACACTTTGAGTCGATCTAGATTTTATCTCTAAAAAATTGATGTTGTTATTGGAAAGTTGAACTTGGCTGTCCATTGTTGAACATTGTTGTTGTGGTGGACTGTTTTGGCTAGTGGTTGTTGTTGGTTGTTCTTGGTGTTGTTATTGTGTTCTTGTTTTTCTTCACCCTTTTCATCTTTGTTAAAACAAAAAGTGAACATTAGATCCACAAAAGGTGCAACACCAAGTTGTAGTATTTGTTGATGAAAGACTTGATCACATCACTCAAAAGACTTGACAACCACTTTTCACCTACTTTCCTTGATTTAAGGACCTTGTTTCAAGGAGAAAGTACCAAAAGGGTTAAGTCTTGTTTTGAACTTGCAAAAAAAAAGAATCTTTAAGACCAAATTTCCCTCCATTAACCAATTCCACCATTTCTAAATTGTAGATTGGTCAAGACTTGAAATTGGAGAGTAAAATTTTGAAAAAACCGAGGACAATAGTGGACTGCCACATCACTAAATTACTGTTCACACAACATTTTGAGTTCAAATTTTAGATTTCTTAGTTTTATTTTATTGTTTCTTAGTTTTGTTTGTTGGTTCGAACACTAGTTGACGACCTAGTACATTCCTACTAGCTTGTTAATTAGTCCTTTCAAGCTTAGTGTTCGTGTCAACATTTGTTTGTGTACTTTTGTCGTTTGAATACATTGTAACTCTTGGCTCTAGTCCAACAAGAATTCTTTGAGTTTCCAACAAGAATCCATTCCGGACAAGAGCATACTCATACCTTAAGGATTCACGGGTTACTAGCCAATCTACAACACTTGTGGAGCTCGAGTGTGAGTGAACCGAAAGAGTGTGAGTGAGGAGAGGGATTTTTAACTAACTTGTTTGTTGTTTGTTTAGGTGATACCTTGACAATGGAGGAAACCACATCTCAAACTGTGGATTCTAATGAAATAGAGAATTGAGGGTTACTCTTGAGGCTATGACCCGAACTCTTGAAAGGTTGCGTACGGAGGTGGGAGCCATAAAGGGGGAAGTAATGACTATTAGTGGGAAGTTAGAACAAGTGGAGAGTCAAAGGAACTCTCGTCCTTCTACTCCTCTACATGTTTAGTCAAGTAGACATAATAGAAATTCCTCCGCTACCGTTACTCCCGAAACATGTCCTCAATTACCAAATTCGTCCCTAGCTCCACTAAATGCCGCAAGCCAAACCACCCATAACCCCCTAACCCGAGACTCCAATAGAACAACCCATTCCCAAAATCCTCAAGTTCCGTAAGAGGAAATTGGACGCCCAATACTTCCACTAAATCCAAACCCTCCCTTCCAAGCTCCACTAAACCAAAGACCACCACCTCCACAAAATCCAATTCCTCTAAATCAAGTTCCAAACGTCCAACACCATCCCGTTCACTTTAAGGAATATGGTAGAGAGGATTATGAAGGGTATGGAGCCTTTGATGATGCTTACATGAGGGATGAGAAGATGAGAGGAGGACGTGTGGATCCAAGGAGATACCGAGCGTTTGGATAAAGGGGAAACCGATACCAAGAGAGAGACGTAGGCATCAATACCATCAAATTGAGCCTACCTATCTTTAAGGGTGAAACTGACCCTGAGGTGTATCTTACTTGGGAGTCGGCATGCGATAAAGTGTTCCAAGTAAATGATATCTCAGAGGAGAAGAAGAGTTGTTATGCCATAGCTCACTTTGAAGGCTATGCTAACACATGGTGGGAATACGTCAAACGGTTTGGCAATGAGTTGATTGATGGGCAACCACTACCTTGGTTTCAGTTGAGGTACCTAATGAGACAACGGTACCTTCTCGAGAATTATCGACATGAGTTGCTTGCTAGATTGTACAACTTGCGGCAAGGGAATTGAAGTGTTATGATGAGTTTCAACAACTTATGTTAAAGATTGATCATCGTGGAGAACACATTGCCATGACATCATTCAGTTCAAGTATGGGTTGAACAAAGATATCTCCACTCATTTGACACTTCACAAGTTTGATACCGTCGAAGGTATTTTCCAAGCGACTCTTAAGATTGAATGAGAACTTAGAGAGAGGTCGTCGTTTAAAGTAAAGGGACAATCAACCTCAGGTTGGCCGAGGGGCAAGGATATGGTTCAATCCTATTCGAGTTGGCCCAAAAAAAAGGACCAACCTACCACTACTAGGCTACCCGAGCCCAAAACAACCCAAAAAATCCCTCCGAGGCAAGAAGTTCAGAAGTATCCTAATCTTAAAGGGTTCCAATGCTTCAAGTGCTAAGGTTGGGGGAATAAAGCCAATGAATGCCCTAACCGACACAATGTAATCCTAAGGGAAGGTAGATTGTATTTTCTTGGAGAAGAAGTGGGCATTGAGGGTGATGAGAGTGAGGCCGAGCCTCAAGATGGAGAGACGACCGAGAGGGAGCCACATGATGATGATGATGATTGTGAGGATGCTTATCCACAAGAAGGGGAGTCCGTGGTTCTAAATTTTGTAGTGAGGCATGCCATGATTAGTAAGGCGATAGATGATCCTAGCCAATGGGAGAATTTATTCCATACTAAATGTCTTATAAAGGGAAGTGTGTGCACTATGGTGATAGATAGTGGAAGTTGTGTGAATATGGTTAGTGTTGCAATGGTGAACTTCTTGAAATTGCCGACTACACCTCACATTAGTCCTTACAAGTTGTAATGGTTGAATGAATGCGACGAGTTAAAGGTCATAAGGCAATGTGTGATATGTTTTAAGGTTGCCAACTACCATGACGGGGTGCTTTGTGATGTGATACTAATGCAAGCTTGTCACTTGTTGTTAGGAAAGCCTTGGCAATACGATAGGTCAACTAAACATGATGAAGGTCCAATCCGTATACACATGAGAAGGATGGCTGAAAGGTTGCTCTTCATCCCTTATTGCCTTCCCAAGTAAATGAATTATACTAAAAGATATGGGAATTGAGGGAAAAGGGAAAGAAAGCCAAGAGTGGGGGGAAAAGAGGGGAATTTGAGAGTGAGGAAGTAGGGGAAGCCGAGGGGTCTCTAAATTCTAAGGGGCACGGGAGCATAGTGATGATGGCTAGGATGAAGGAACTATTTGTGGATTATGATGAGAACACTCTGATGCTCCTCTTGGCTCATTTTTTTAATACTAACTTGCTAATGTTTATATTTCTCCTCCTATTTCTCATGTTTTGCAGGGTTATGAGGATGTCTTCCCAAAGGAATTGCTGAAAGTATTACCTCTACTTCACGGCATTGAGCACCAAATTAATTTTATGTCGAGCTCACAATTGCCCAACAAATTGGCTTATAGAAGCAACTCGACGGATACCAAGGAATTGCAATGCCAAGTTGAGGAACTTCTCAACAAAGGGTACATCAAGGAGAGCATAAGTTTTTGTGCGGTTCTGGTGCTACTAGTTCCCAAGAAAGATAGGACTTGACATATGTGTGTTGATTGCCGAGCCATCAATAAGATAACGATAAAATATCACCACCCTATTCCTAGGCTAGATGATATGCTTGATGAATTGAGTGGTTTATGTTTGTTTTCTAAAATTGATTTGAGGAGTGTCTATCACCAAATTCGTATGCAACCGGGTGATGAAGGGAAAAATGCCTTCAAGACTAAATTTGGTCTGTATGAATGGATGGTTATGCCATTCGGCCTAACAAATGCTCCAAGTACTTTCATGAGGCTAATGAATCATGTGATGAAGCCATTTATTGGAAAGTTTGTTGTTGTTTACTTTGATGATGTATTGGTGTATAGTAAGTCCTTAGATGAGCATGTAAAACATTTGCAATGTGTGTTTGATGTCCTCCGAAAGGAGAAGTTATATTCTAATCTAGAAAAGTGTTCTTTTGGTGTCCATGAGGTCGTATTTCTTGGGTTTGTGGTGAGCTTAAGAGTGGTCGAAGTGGATGAATCTAAGATTGATGCTATTAAAAATTGGCCAACTCCCAAAATCGTAGGAGAAGTGAGAAGCTTTCACGGGTTGGCTAGTTTTTATAGATGTTTTGTCAAAGGATTTAGCACCATTTCTGCCCCCTTGACCGAATTGATTAAAAAGGATCGGCCTTTCAAGTGGAGAGATGAACAAGCTAAGGCCTTCGAGGACTTGAAAGCTATTCTCATCTCGGCCCCTTTGCTACAATTGCCAAATTTTGACAAGACTTTTGAGGTCGAATGTGATGCTAGAAAAATTGTCATAGGCACGTTTTTAATGCAAGAATTAAAGCCTATTACCTACTTTAGCGAAAAGCTCAAAGGAGCAACTCTAAACTACTCTACATATGATTTAGAGTTGTATGCCTTGATTAGAGCCTTGGCCACTTAGAAACATTATTTGTGGCCTAAAGAATTCGTGATCCGAATGGATCATGAATCCTTGACGCATCTACGGGAATAAGACAAGCTTAACCGGCGGCATGCCAAATGGATTGAATTTCTTGAAACCTTTCCTTATGTTATTTAATACAAGAAGGGTAAGTACAATGTGGTTGCCGATGCCTTGTTTAGAAAACATGTACTTGTTTCCACTTTGTCTTCAAAGTTAATGGGTTTCGATAGCCTAAAGGCATTGTATCTCGAGGACCCTCACTTTGCTCCTATCTTTAGAAAATGTAAAGAATTGGGTAGGGACAAGTGGGTTTCAGATAGGGGATTCAAATACCTATGCCAAATTTGATGGTTACTTGTTTAAAGGTAGATGATTGTGTGTACCTTCTAGCTCTTAAAGAGAGTTGTTTGTGAAGGAAGCAAACGAGGGCGGTCTAATGGCCATTTTGGGATTGAAAAGACCCTCGGGATATTGGAGGAGCAATTCTATTGGCCTAGAATGCACTTGGATGTAGCTAGGATTTGCGGCCAATGTTTAGATTGCAAAGGAGACAAGTCTCGGCTCCTCTCTCAAGGGTTGTATACCCCGCTTCCTACTATTTTATATCCTTGGCTTAATATATCTATGGATTTTGTGTTAGGATTACCGAGGACTAGACGAGGTAGGGATCGCATTTTTGTAGTGGTTGATCGATTTTCTAAGATGGCACACTTCATTCCTTGTTCAAAAAGTGAAGATGCATCAAGTGTGGCGTCTTTATTTATTGAAAATGTTGTCAAATTGCATGGTGTTCCGAGGACCATTGTAAGTGATAGGGACTCTAAGTTCCTTAGTCACTTTTGGAAGTCAATGTGGGGTAGGCTTGGAAATAGATTGCTATTCTCTACATCTTACCACCCACAAGTTGATGGCCAAACCGAGGTTGTAAATAGGACTTTGGGTTCTATGTTACAATCAATGCTTAAAGGAAAAATGACTTCATGGGAGGACCACCTTGCATACAATCAGGTTATACACTAAAGTAAGGGAATGACTCCCTTTAAGTGTGTATACGACATCAACCTCCTCACCCCTTTGGATTTAACTCCTTTGCCAAGTGATCTTATAATTAGCTCAGATGGAAGAAAGAAGGCCGAATCCATGAAGAAATTGCATGAGAAAGTGAGGAAAAATCTTAAGAAGAAAAATCAAGAGACTACTAAAAGAGCAAACAAGAGGAGAAGAAACCTTATTCTTGAACCGGGTGATTGGGTTTGGGTGCACCTTAGAAAAGACCATTTTCCTTCACAAAGGAAAACCAAGTTGATGCCGAGGGGTGATGGTCCCTTTCAAGTACTTGAAAGAATCAATGATAATGCTTACAAAATTGACCTTCCTCTGGAATATCAAGTGCACAACACCTTTAATATATGTGACCTCTCTCCTATTGCCACGGTTGAGGATGAACATCCATCGAATTTGAGGAAAAATTCCCTTCAAGATAGAGAAGATGATACAAGTACAACTAGCTCAATACCATTCACATGTAGCCAAGCTCGAGAGTTACAAAAACTTCAAGTCATGTTCATGCAAATGGCCGTGTGTGAGTGTGCAATTAATTCATCTAAGGGATTTTATGTTTTGAAGTATAAAGAGAGGCTTTGAAGTGTAAGCTTATTATACTCCAAAAAGTGTAGTAACACTTTTTTTAATTACACTCCAAACCCACACAAGACAAAGGCTAGAATGGTCATTTTCCTTTTATTTTGTAGAGTACTATAAATAGACTATAATAGGGCTATTTCTTAGACTTAGTTCATTATTGATATTTTCACTACACAAGTCTTGTAATATTTAAGAACTTCTCTCTCTTGTTCTTGAGAGTGGACCCAAAACTAGACAACAAAGTGTAGTAATACTTTTGTTGTTCTTTGGCTAGAAACTTGGGGTCTTGAGGGTCATGAGTTCCTCTTTATTCAAGTAATAAGTTAGTGTAAATATCTTTTAGTCTTAGGGTCCTAATCTTCATGTTAGGGTTCTTAGATTTTAGGATATTTTATGTCAAATTACTATCCATCATTTTGTAATCTTGTTGTTTGTATCTTGATATAGTGAATCCGTGTGGGGCTCTTTCGATTCACTAAAGTTATTGGAATCTTGTGTTATTTACCTATCTTATTGAAAATTGTTGTTGTTTCCTTGAAAACCTAGAGAAGCCGAGTGGGGCCTTTGATTCTCTAGTGATATTGTTCTTGTTGTTCTCTTGATTCCTTGTTGTAAGTTTGAACTTGTATCACCTTTGCACCCTACACTTAGTTTGTTAGCTAAACACCAACATTAACAACCAAGGTACTCAGACTTCCCTTTGCGTAGGCCTAACTATCATATTCACATACTTCATATTCCTCTTCAGGACACATCATCCCTTATCATTTTCTCAGCATAAAACATCATGTAATCGACACCCTGTTAATCGCACAATGCGAGACTATAAATAAGGCCATGTTACTCTAGCATCACACATGCTATAATTCTAATCAATCAACCAATATCAGACAATAAGGTTTTATTCACAATGGAACAAAATTTCCCCCTAACTTCCTAAAGATTCTACCCTTACACCTCTAGCTACAATAACCTTCACTCCCTATCCTCTCAAGTAGCATGAAAAACCATTTACCCCCTAATCCCAACTACAAATACCATTCAATTGTGCTCTCAGTAATTCAAAGTAATGAGAAGTAGGCTTCACAAATTGAACTACATATCATAAGCAATGCTAATATTTACAACTAGTAGGAGAGGGAAAACAAAATTATGCATAAAACACTATCACTACTCACGAATTGTAACAAGAAAGGTAATAAATAAATAAATATTTAAGAACTTACCTCAACAATTTAGAGAAGGATGAGAGAAAGTGAAAAATTCTTGAAGTTTAAAGGAGAGGGAATGAGAGGGCGGCGCACATGGAAAATAAAATGGTTTAGGGTTGGGGAGGTTATATTTATACAGGGACGGGTCGGGTTAGGGTAATTAAATTTTTATGTCCAAGTTGAGCCCTCTCCGCGACACGGTAGGATGGCGTAGACTTACTAGGTAAGGCCAATTACCATTTAACCACCCACCGCGACGCACTAAGATTCGCGTTTAGTCATTGGAAATTTACAATTGTCAAGTGTCCAAGTTTCGCGTCGTGCTACAAATCGCGACTATCCACTGGAATTTGACAATTATCAAAATTCCCAGTTCCGCATCACACTATTCATTAAACTAAGATTCCTTATGCAAATTTTCACTCTTTTCTTACTTGAGTAAATCCCCACTTACACAAATCATTTTGCAAACCTGATTGCTTTCCTTAATTGTGGTAATCTCCTCATTTCCTTTGAAATTCCCTGCAACCTCAAACGAAAACAACAAAAATTATAAGTAAAAATGGGTTGCCTCCCACTCAGCGCCTTAGTTTTGGTCGTGGCACGAGTCATTTTTTTGTATTTTTCTTTTCTTTTTGATTTTACAAGCCAAAAATTAAACTACCTATTACAATACATGTATGAGTTTCCTCCCACATAGCGCCTTATTTTACATTGTGGCATGACTCAACTCATCATCACTCGTCAGCAAAAATGATAGATTCCTTGTACTTGTCCGGATGATCCGCCCAATAATGCTTTACACGCTGTCCATTCACAAGGAACTTCTCTGTCTTCTCTTTATTCCATAACTCCACAGCTCTATGAGGTGTGATGCGCACCACTTCAAAAGGTCAAGACCATTTCGATCGTAATTTACCCAGAAACAACTTAAGCCGTGAATTAAACAACAATATAAGTTGTTCGGGTTCAAATTCCCTAACTTGAATGTGCTTGTCATGCCATCATTTGGTGTTCTCCTTGTAAATATCTGCATTTTCATATGCGTGGAGTCTAAACTCATCAAGCTCATTCAGTTGCAATAACCTTCTTTCTCCCGCGACAGTCATCGCAAAATTCAGCTTTTTCACAGCCTAATATGCTTGGTGTTCCAACTCTACAGGAAGATGAAAAGCCTTACCATACACTAAGTGATATGGATATGTCCCAATGGGTGTTTTGTACGCTGTTCGATATGCCCACAGTGCATTATCCAGTTTCTCCGCCCAATTTTGCCTCTGCCCATTCATGGTCTTCTGAAGTATTTGCTTAATCTCCCAATTGGATACCTCTACTTTTCCGCTCGTTTGAGGATGGTATGCAGTGGACACCTTGTGCCGAACACCATATTTATCAAGAAGATTCTTGAACCAGTTGTTGATAAAGTGCGTACCTCCATCACTAATTATTGCTCTTGGTGTACCAAATCTAAAAAATATGTTCTTCTTCACAAACTTCAGCATCACTCTTGCATCATTAGTCAGACTTTCCATAGCTTCCACCTATTTAGAGACATCGTCAACTACAACAAGAATGTATAAATTACCTTTCGAAGGTGGGAAGGGGCCCATGAAATCAATCCCCCAAACATCAAAGACTTCTACTTCTAAAATATTATTCAGGGGTATCTCATGATGCCTGGTTATAGTACCTAACCTTTGACATTGATCACAACTCTTTACAAACACCACTGCATCTCTAAACAAAGTTGGCCAAAAGAAACCTGATTGCAACACTTTCCTCACAGTCCTCTCACCACCATGATGTCCACCATATGGTGATGAGTGGTAATCTTGTAACACCTTTACAAATTCAACCTCTAGAATACACCTACGAATCACTCCATCTGGACCCTACTTGAAAAGGTATGGTTCATCCCAAATGTAAGCATGAGAATCATGAAGTAATTTCTTCCTTTGTTGTAAGGTAGTTTCGGGAGGATACACCCCACAAACTATCAGGTTTACAATATCAGCATACCATGGAAACTCAACTGCTTCTAATAACAATAACTTCTCATCAGGAAAGTCTTCCTTGATACTCTGAAAGTCATCTATAATACGGTATCGATTTTCCAATCGTGACAAGTGATCAGCAACCTGATTTTCAGCTCCATTTCTATCACGCACCTCAAGATCAAATTCTTGAAGTAACAGAATCCACCTAATTATTTGTGGCTTCACATCATTTTTGTTCACAAGATACTTAATGGCAGCATAGTCTGTATGAACAATGACCTTGGTACCAATTAAGTAAGATCAAAACTTATTGAATGTATATACCACAACCAACATCTCTTTCTCCGTAACTGTGTAGTTAACTTGAGCATCATTCAGTACCTTGCTAGCATAGTAGAATGATCAAAATACCTTATCTTTTCTCTGAACCAACACTGATCCTACTGCAATATCACTAGCATCACACATTAGCTCAAAAGGTAACTCCCAATTTGGTGTTATCAAAATAGGTGATTCCGTCAACTTCTTCTTGAGCTCGTCAAAATCTTCATGGAAATCAGCTCCAAACTTGAACTTGGCTTCTTTCTATAAAAATTTACACATGGGACTTGCGATCTTTGAGAAATCTTGAATGAATCTTCTATAGAACCCAGCATGTCCCAAGAAACTTTGTATGCCTTTGACTGTAACTGGATGAGACAACTTTTCAATTACTTCAACCTTTGCTTTGTCAACTTCCATCCCTTTGCATGACACTTTATGGCCTAAGACTATTCCATCCTTAACCATAAAATGATATTTTTCCCAATTCAACACCAAGTTTGTTTCTTCGCACCGAGCTAGAACTTTGTCGAGATTTTGCAAACATTTTTCAAATGAATTCCCATACACAGAGAAATCATCCATGAATACCTCCACAAATTCCTCCACCATGTCTGAGAATATCGCCATTATACACCTTTGAAATGTAGCAGGTGCATTGCATAATCCGAAGGGCATGCATCTGAAAGCATATGTACCGTATGGATAAGTGAGTGTGGTCTTTTTTTGGTCTTTCGGTGCTATGCTTATCTGATTATAGCTAGAGTACCCATCCATAAAACAATAATACTCTTTCCCTGCCAATCTATCCAGCATTTGGTCAATGAAAGAAATTGGATAATGATCTTTACGAGTTCCTTCATTGAACATCCAATAATCTATACATATTCTCCATCCAGTAACTGTACATGTGGGAACCAACTTGTTATCGTCATTCGTCACCACTGTCATTCCTCCCTTCTTTGGTATACAATACACCGAAATCACCCATTTGCTATCAGAAATTGGGTAGATAATACCACTATCTAACCACTTGATCACCTCTTTTCGGACCACCTCTTTTATAACAGGATTCAACCTCCTTTATTGCTGCACTCTAGGTCTGTACCCCTCTTCTATGTAAATATTGTGCATGCAAATATTGGATTAATTCCTAAAATATCAGACATCTGCCAACCAATCGCTTTTCTTCTCCTATTGAGAACAGCTACAGCTTCCTATACCTGTACATCAGATAATCTTACAGACAAAATAATAGGAAAGATATCTTGATCACCAAGAAAAACATATTGTAAGTAAGGAGGAAGAACCTTAAGCTCTAAGTTAGGAGCTTCTTCAATTGAAGGCCTGGGTGGTGGACCAATTGGTCTATTCAATGGCTCGATCAACACTTTATTTGTCTCAATTACAGCAAAATTCATGGTTTGGACCAATTCCAATGCTTCCGAATCCCCAGGCAGATCAAAATCCATCAATGCTCACTCTAATGGATCATCAGACAAGAGCAACTGCCAATCCGAAGTAAGATCATAACCGATATTGAGGACAACTCCTCATATATGGCTGGCAATTTCAATGCTCTAAAGACATCAAAAACTTCTACTTTATCGTGTGCTCGCATTGTCATTTTTCTAGCTGTCATATCAATGAGTGACTACCCTATTACTGAAAAGGGTCATCCCAAAATAAATAGAACAATTGGATCGGCCTCAACGTCAAGAATCACAAAATCCACAGGAAAGATTAAAGATCTCACTTGCACCAGTACATCTTTAATAACACTATCTGGTCTAGCAAGTGACCTGTCTGCCAATTGCAATACAATAGTCGTGGGTTTGGGGCATCATGACATAGGCATGAGATTTATGCTAGCCCCCAAGTCACACAATCCACGTGCACAAATAGTTTTACCAAGGGTAATCTGCAATGTAAAACTCCCCGAATCCTTCAATTTCGTGGGCAGTTTATTTTGAATTTTTGACGTGCACTCTTGAGTAAGTGCAACTGTAGCATATTCAGTCAACCGATTCTTATTGGCAACAATATCCTTTAAGTATTTTGCATATTTTGGCACACTCTGTAGAATGTCAACAAGAGGAAGGTTTACTTGAACTAGCTTCAAAAGATCTAGAAACTTCTTAAAACTAGCTTTCTCTTGATGTTTTCTTGCCCTTTGAGGAAAGGGAAAGGGGATAGTCTTCTTCTCCACATAAATCTCTTCACTATCCTTCTTTTCCTTTTTCTTTTACTTCTTCCTTTTTTTTCAAGCGATCATCAATAACCACGGGATTATCCTGCTCCTTCACCATCTCCTTCATTTGCAGCCCCCTCTCCGTTGTAACCGCATTCACTTATTTAGGATTAGCCTCAGTGTTGCTAGGCAATACTCCTTATGGCCTTGTATTCTGTGATCCTGCGATTTGACCTAACTGCAATTCCAAACTTCTTGTGAGTAATTGTTGACTCTTTAATTCAGCTGCAAATTGTGTCTGTTGAGCTTTCATGTCCACCTCAAACTGTGTGTGTTGAGCCATCAACTGCTTAAGCATCTCCTCCATATTACTATTCGAGGCAGTCTCCTGATTATTCTAAACTAGCTGTGGATTTGGTTGCACTAATCCCTTATACTGATTTGTATTCTATGCCTGATTTCCACCCCATGAGAAATTAGGGTGGTTCCTCCAATTTGGATTATATGTATTGCCAAAATTCTATTGACCCTGACGATTCGCATTCCCCATGTAGTTGACTAAATCTGGATTAATAAAACATGCATCTACTTTATGCTTACTGCTCCACAAACTTCACACAATGCATATATCTGTTGAACTATATTTGTTGTGGCTGCTGGTTGAGTTGTACCCAACTTTAAGTTGTTAAGTTGAGTAGTCATATGGCTCTGCATTGCTACAATCTATGCTTGTAAGGCAGTGAACTGATCAACCTCCAAAACTCCTGCAACTTTCTTAGGAGCATTCCTCGAGTCTGCATACCAATCCATATTTCCTTGTATAATTCAATTCAGCAAGGTATACAATTCTTCATATGTTTTCTCCAAAGCTTGACTCCCTACTGCTGAATCCAAGAAAATCTTTGTATTAGACTTAAGGACTTCTATAAATGTATGCACCAAAACATCATTCGATTGGTGGTGATGAGGACAACTTCTAAGCATGCCCTTAAATCTCTCCTAAGCTTGGTAGAGAGTTTCTCCATCTTTCTGTCTGAAACTCAATATCTCACTCCTTAATTGAGCTATTTTTTGAGATGGAAAAAATTGAATGAGAAACCTTCGAGCACATTCTTCCCATGTAGTAATGGATTGGTATGGTTCAGCAAGTAGCCATCTCTTTACTTCCCCCAGTAGATAAAAGGGAAAGAGTGTCAATCTGACATAATTAGCACTCACATCTTTAGGAATATATGTGTCTCTTATCTCCAGGAAGGTTCGTAAGTGCTGCTGCAAATCCTTGTGTGAAAGTCCCTGAAATTCTCCCATAGATTTCAATAATTCCACCATATTTGGTTTCAATTCCCATCGACCTCCTTGTTCAGGCTTTAGGATACTTTTAGTCACAAGGTGTGTAAGTGGGATTACCACTTCATGAACAGGTCTTGCGACTAGTTGAACAAGAACAGCTGGAGCTGGAACATTTCCAATACTTGGATCAACAACTATAGGATCGAGTCTTTCTGCCATCGATCCCTGTTGATTGTAGTATTGAGCGCTTCATCTCTGATGAAAAATCACTTATGATTCTTCAAAGGGCTCTACTAACTCTGTCTCTAGCCAGTCCAATGTTCAGTTAATCCTGCAAAAATTCAGCCGCTAAGATCAAGTTGTCAACACTCAAACTTATGATCAAAAACCAAAAATCAAAGCAATTTACGAATTCTATTTGATCCCCGGCAATGGCGCCAAAAACTTGTTGTGTCTCTACGCATACGCAAGTGTATGTGATCGTGCAAGCAATATAATGACTTAGACAGTCAGATATCATTCCCTCAAGGATCCATAAACTAGAAATTTATTCAATATTTAGTTCAAGACAATTGAGGATTAAGTGTTTGATTGTATCAAGATTAAGATAATTCTGCAAATAAAATGAAAAGTACTAAACAAAAACTAATTTATGATGACTAAAGCAAATTAAGCAACGGTTGTAAACAATAATGAGGACAATTCCAGGGTTGAGGAATAGTTAACAATCATACCATTCTCTATTATTTTCACAGTCTAATTGGTTATCGGGTTGTTGGTTCGCAAGGTTTATGCCACAATCTTAGTCTCCCAACCTCAGATCTTCTATCTATTGAATGTTGTAACTACAACTCCCGCAGAGTTACAACAAATATTCTAGATTCATAAGGTTGTGTTCCTGCAAGTGAACCAAGCAAGGCTTCTCGGTATATCCATATCCTAAATGCTAATTCAAATCCCTTGTTTTATAAAAGAATAAGAACCTTGCTCCCTAATTTCTTCGTTCTATCCTATGATTCTCCTCCCAGATTTACATAGAAATATAAATTTATTCTAATGGTGGCCAATCATTAAAATAGTAAGCTCAATAAATTAAGAACAACCCATATGATAATCCAAAGGAAAGACTATGAATAAGAATATTAAACAGTACTCGTGTTCTTAGCCTCAACCCCAGAAAGGGAGTGTTTAGCTACTCATGTTTGAATTAACCATCCAAAATAAGTAACAAATAATACCCAAATCAATCCTTGAAATAAAGAAATTCCAAAGAATGTTTATGAACCTTAAAAGAGAGAAATTTTTGTTTTTCCGCCGCTGCTCCACTTGACAAAAGTCCTTCACATTATCTTGGATTATTCCTTTTATAGCTGGGGCAAAATAGCTAAAATATTCCAAATTTATCCATCCGGCGTGTCGTGCCATGCCTTCGATTGCTATTTTCCATTAAAATCTAAAAAATTATGGAGCTTAAGCATACCCCAACAATTTTAAAATTCACCCTCGGCACGACGCGCCACTATCGCGGTGAGCCACTGGATTGGGACAATTGCAAAATAATCATCCTCTTTGATGTGCTAAACCTTCAGGTCACCAAATCTGATAAACGAAACTTCTTCATGACACAGTGGTTTTGCAAACCTTCACTGGAATTCAACCATTTCTATTTTGTTGCTCATCGCGACGCGAAGTGTCTTCAAATGAGGATTTCTTTGTTCCAACTTCCCATTTTCAGCTTAATTTCCGTCCCTTGCATTCCTTTACTGCTTCCATATCCTCCTTGTATCCAATTATGCATAATTCTTTATGATTTTGATTCTAAAAATACTAATCATATCCATTAGGCACAAAACGGAATAAAAGCTGAATTATACTTAAGAATTCATACAAAAGTTCTTAAACTAAGTGCAAATCTATGTGTATATTGGTGCGTTAAGCATATAAATATGCCCAAGATCACCAGTCTGTTAGCCTCTTGCTATTCTGTCATTCTCCTGATCAGCTGAGGTTCCGGATTAATTGATAATAACGGTTCTCCGGAACTTCTTATTTTTGGCATAAACAACAAGGAACCTGCAATAAACAAAAACAACAAATAAATGTAGATCTAAGAAATCTAACTAACAGTCAATTAGTGCACACAACTTTCAGTTTACAACCGTATTCCCCGGCAATGGTGCCATTTTTGATAACGCTCAAACTACACTCTTGAATGGGTGTAAACGATCATCGTCAATATAAAATCCAACTAGGTTGGGGTCGAATCCCACAGGGAATATGGTGTGAACTCAAGTCGTTTGCAATTTAATTCACTAATAGTTTAACGTTTCCTAAAATGAGGGTTTAAGTTTCACAAATGATTGTTTGTCACTTTAATTTTGATGTTTGTAACCAAGATTTTATGACATAACTAGAATTATGTTCACTAGGGCTTACGGTACATGACAGATACTAAAGGTGACTCAAGATTCTCACAGTGATTAGGATAACAAGATATCTTTATCGATGATATGCTAAAATATCTCTGGACCTATTTAAGCATCTAATTTCCTAATCCTCTCAAACTTAGGAAATTTCTATTCACTACCCAGATTTTACCTCAGGTTAATCAACCTTGTTACAGCGTTGATTATTAAACAAAGTATTTCCGAGTCCTTACTATATATGATTTCTTTCTCAAACAAATCAAAGTAGATATGTCTATTATTTGCAGCCAACAGACATTAATTAAAATCTCAAAATTATCAAGAAATCCTAACACCTATTAAATCTTGAGTGTTTAGTACATCATCATGACCTAACCCTAGATCCCGTAATTCAGGTTAACGGAGTTTAGCCACTCATGATGCAAAGAATGAAACACGTAATTGAATTCATAATTGAGAAGATTAACTTATAAAGATGAATAATAATTAGTGAATCGTAGATTAGATCACAAAGGAAAATCCCCAAAATAATTGTATTGTTCGAATCCAAAAAGATAGAGAAACAAATATCAGAAAATATTCTCCAAGACTCAAAGTATCAAACTCTCTTTTTTGAATAATGATGATGATGAATGAGTGCCTGAATGCCCCATAGAAAATCCTAAAACAAAGCTTTAAATAGTTCAACCTAAATAAGGAAATAAAATTAAAGTTGCAGCTTTTTCTCGGAATAGACGACGACATCCGTGATAGCTTATCAGGAGTCTGACGGCTTATTACAGATGTCGTCAGCTCCTCTGCACTTTTGGCTTCTATTGTCTAAGGCTGACAATGATGTTGACGCCTTATCACCAACCTGCTGGCTTATCACTGATGTCGTCAGCTTCTCTATAATTTTAGCTCTTGCTACCTAAGGCTAATGACGACAATGACGATGTATCAAGAGTTTGATGGCTTGTCACCAATGTCGTCAAAACTTCATCTCAGCTTCTAAGTTCTGCCTAAGTATGATGGTTCTCCTGATGCCTTATCATCGGTCTGAAGACTTATCATGAATGTCGTCACAACTTCTCTTTAACTCCCATTCTCTGGTTAAGGATGACGACAACTATGATAGCCTATCACAGGGCTGACGACTTATCACAGATGTCGTCAGCCAAACTTCTCTTTAGATTTCTCTAGATTTCAACTTCTTTGCTTCCATTTTTATTGGTTCTCTATCCCATTAGCTTAAACTATAAAATCAGACATAAACAAAACAAAAACGACAAAAATTGCTTAAGACTTTGCAATTATTCTTGGTTAAAGGTGTTAAATGTATTAGAAATTGCTAACACATCAACTGACTACTGAGTCTAAATACTGACAACATGAGTGTACTATACTGAGATAATGAATAACAGAATGACTAATTCTGACAGTTCAAATTATAAAGAACTGGTCTGATTGACTGTGTATAATAGTCCTGAAACTGAATACTGATAACGTGAGTTATGATGACTGATATAACTGGGATGACTGTGATGATTGGACTAACCGATGTAACTAATACTGAGTGACTGTATTTGACAGTCTAAATCCTCTAATAATAGTTAAGAGTGACTAAGGTTGAGATCAGGCCTAACTAACTGGTGATCTCTGTAAGTACTAATACTGAATAACTTAATGTGAGACCAAGCCTATCTAGTGGGTGGTCTATGAATCTGTGGAACTATCTGAGTTCCGTACTGAGAGTGATGACTGTATCTGACAGTCCTGATTTCTGATTTCTACTCTAAGGACTGATATTGAAATTGTAACTATAGGAGTTCTTACTTAACCGACATGCCTTGAATCTGAACTGGTAGGGTCCAATCTATAACCCCAGCTAGAAGTGTGTCAATACCATGCCACGGGTAGAGACCTTTCCTATGGTCAAGCCGCTCTGACGGGTGATCCTGAACAGGAAGTCAAGCCTAAGGCAATATAATAGTCAAGTTTAGCCTTAATCTGACGGGTGACTCCTGGTCCTGCACTGGCTAAGATGTTCTGGCATACAGAGATTGCTGCTAATGACTCTGTCTCTCTAACAGGGAAGCCTCCATCCCCATACACTCTCGGTGCTAGTTCTACCTCCCAACTGAAAGACTCTGAACTGATTAACTGAGCTGAACTGATTGACTAAACTGAACTGATTAGCTGAACTGGACTAGACTGAGTTAACTAAACTGATACTAGTGGTATTATTTAGCGGAGCTAAAGTAAATTTACTGAGTTCGTTTGACTGACGGAATCTACTAAGTTTTGAGGACTGACTGAGAGTACTAAAATTACTAAGACTGCTGAGATTTTTGAGTTTACCTGAGTCACATGATTGACTGAATTCTACAGATCATGGCTTAACTGAGAGTATCATGATAACATGACATGGCTCTAGGCACACAACTATATTTATTGGGTATGATTACCCCCCAGGACTCGATGGAAGGAAACTGACACACATGAATTTCTTGAATATATGACCAACATCAACAATCCATAATATTATAACTTGGGAAATTTCATGAAGTACATGGTTATCATACATCTTGTGCATAAGTAGGATTTTGCAAGTAAGCATACCATAATCTCCTAAGACTAGTTCATGAACAATCCAACAACATTTACAAGACACAATATCAACATGAAAATCATTGGAACATAGGGGCATATCATAAATCCTTCACTTAGTCACAATTTAGCTATATTGCATGATCTCTAGTTTCTTAGTCATTTCATCAAACACCTTACATGCACAATTTTAGGCATAGGTATATTTATC
The DNA here is from genome assembly GCF_002878395.1 of Capsicum annuum. NCBI lineage: Eukaryota > Viridiplantae > Streptophyta > Magnoliopsida > Solanales > Solanaceae > Capsicum > Capsicum annuum. Next base: position 16,811,082 of record NC_061113.1, on the reverse strand, counting down.
AACATAACAATCTTAATCCATCCAAAATTTATGGGTTTCAACTATCATACTCATATGCTTCATGAAAACACATCAAGATACAACCTTGAAACTCAAACAATAATCATCAACATGAATATAGTCATAACGCAACAAGAAAATCACAGTTTATAATTTAAAAAATGATTCTTGAGCTCCATGAATGAAAGGGATCTATGGATGAACACTACGCATACCTTACCTCTTGATTTAATGAAGATTGACGAAGAGATTCTTGAAATTTGATGATAGAATTTGCTTGAAATTGAATCCCTTAATTGAAAACCTAGCTTGTTCTTGAGAGAATTTTGAGAAAAGAGGTTATATTTTTGTGTAATGGAGGCTTAATCTCATGTTTTTGAGTATATATATGAAGACAAAATGACCAAAATACCCTCCAAGATACGGTGGTGAAATGCTGAAAATTGGGCAAGCACCGGACTTACAAGGCTATGCCTGGCAATAGCGGTGGATTTTCTAGGGCGACGCTTGGCAATAACGGTGGAGTTTCCTGGGCGACGTTTGGCAATATCGGTACTGAAAGTTGGGCGACGCGGGCTTATCACCCTGAGCTGCTATTTTGGCAATCCAAACATTCCCTTAGCTATCTGAAAAATTCCAAAACTTACTCGAGATGTAATAGGACCTTGCCCCATCGCAACACAACTTGAAAATAAAAAATTGGAGGTCGGAAAGGTCACAAAATAATTCATCGAAGTTCACAAGCTTATGGAATGAAGAAAGTTTCAACACTTAGCCAAATTTTTAAGTGCTAAACTTTTCTTGACAATCCCGAAAAGGCTTTAACGACTCGAAAAACTTGTGGGGTATTACATTATCTCCCCCTTGGGAACATTCGTCCTTGAATGTCGCTTGCTGAGTTAAGAGTACTAGTCAACTGAGCTTACTCAAGGGATGAGAACATCTAAAACATTACTATACAACGGGAATGATCAACCTACTAAATCTTATACTTGACTATGCATAGCTGATGCATAGAATACTCAGCTGAAATATTAATAAGCTGAATTATCATATGAAACATGCATATCTGATGCATGGATCAGTAACTGAGTTGTTGTCATGTACACATTAATGAATATACTGATAGGCTGAACTTTATCTACTAAATATGCATAACTAATGCATGGAGGTCTGACTGAACTTACTCAGGGAACAATAACATCTGAAACATGACTATGTGATGGGAACTATTGATATACTGAATATTCTACTGAATACGCATATCTAATGCATGAGTATATGACTTGACTGATTTTTAAAAGCATGACTGATTATGCGATAATGACTGGTGCAAAGCTTGTAATGAGAGTATGAGCATAAAACTAAATGGATTTAAGGAATTGATAACTTTGGGGAGTCATGGAGTATCTCCTCCTTAGGACACTATGTCCCGCTAAGCATACTTACCTCATAGATATACTGCGGCGATGCACAGGGCATCTACAAAATAAATTATAACTGATCCTTGAGAGTCTAAAACTAATGCATGTCATGAAGATAAAAGATTCATACGTACCCGAATCTATGTTAGGAAAAATTTTTGGATCAAGGCGAGTCTGAAGTGAATAGAGTCGGTTCTGGTGCTGACCACTATTGGTACTAAGAGTGGCGGCCTGCTGACGTGAATCTCTACTTTTTTGAGCTAACACTCTACACTCCTGTACTTTGTGACCTGGATTACCGCATCCAAAACATACCTGACTACTAGCTCTGCATGTACCTAGATGATTCTTGTCACATTCTTCACAAAGCGGATAAGTACACTCACTTCTAACACTACTCTAGGCTTTGGAGCCTAGCACCCCATCATGACTGACATCTCTAAAGTTGGGTGGGGGCACACTAACTGAGGATGGAACTAGGACTGAATTTTTCTAACTATGGTGAAAACGATTACCACCCTGTGACCCAGCCTGAGAGAAGCTATAACTACCCGTTCTAAATCTCTTATTAGATCTCTCTCTCTCCTTAGACTTATCTGCCTCTATCTGTTGGGCATTCATTATTAACCTAGCAAGATCCATGTCTCTATTGAGCATAGATGTTCTACACTCGTTCAATACTAACCCGGACACACTAGTTACAAACTTACTCATACTCGCTCTGGGATCAGCTATCAAGTCAGGAGCATACTTAGCTAACTAGTTGAACTTAAGACAATACTCCTTCACTGTCATGGAGCCTTGTCTCAGGTTCATAAACTCTTCTACCTTAGCTTCTCTCATCTCTAGCAGGAAAAAATTATCTAAGAAGGCATCCTGAAATATCTTCCAAGTCATGGGAGTTGTATCTTCCCCTCTACTCTTCTTCCACAACACTACCCAATCATGAGCAATATCTTTCAGCCCATAGGATGCTAATTCCACACTTTCCTCCTCTGACACATGCATAATTTGGGTGATCCTCTTCACCTCTTCTAGATACAATTGTGGATCCTCAACTGCTACTGACCCAAAGAATTCTACAGGGTTCATTCTTATAAAAAATTTTATTCTGGCTGCAGCTGAATCCCTATCTTGCTGAGGTAGGGTTGCAGTCTAATGGTTGCCCTGAACACTAGTTGTCACAGCTTGGGCTAGCGCCTGAAAAGCTACCTAGAATTCTGTATGTGACACATTCTTATTCAAAGGATCTGTGGGATGAGGGGCTAACTGATTCCCTGTTCTCTTCTTAGGAGGCATGTTCTGCAAATAGAAGAGGAACAAGGATTAGACTGAGAGTTCAACTTGAGCTTTTGCTCACTGACACGACATGAATACTGAAAGAGGGGAAACTATTCCTAAAACATCTTATAGCCTCTTGTACATAAATATGGTGCACAACACACCCATGTACAAGACTCTACTAGATGCGGCTTTCAGACTTCCTAGGACTCTATTAAACCTTAGGCTTTGATACCAAGTTTGTAATGCCTCGATTTTTCTAAACCGAAATGTTACACGGTGCTCATAACCCCGAAGGACCACAAGCTAACCCATGACTAATATTTGTACCTGTATACTGAATAATATAACATGAAAATATGGAAACATGTACTGAAAGTCCATAAGGTTCAAATCTGAATAAACATCTGATAAGAATAATATCTGAAAATGGTATAACAATACCAAAATAAATCTGAAATAACTGTCAGACATGTTATAGTCTGAAAGCCTCTAACTGTACTAAATAAGGAATTGATGGGACATGCCCCCAACTAACTCCATCTAGCAACTGAACTAAAATAATAAATGAAGTAATAATCATATCGTCCTCGAATGAGAAGGACTCACTGCAACTCTGAAAACTGGGATGCTACTGCTGATCTGGAGCTCGTGTCTCTAAACCTATGGTATAGTATAAGATAAAGCACCATAGCACAAATACATCAGTACGTCTGAATGTACTGAGTATACGAATGAGGTAGGCTAAATGCAAAGGGTTATATGCATGAACAATGTTGACTACTATGAACATGAGATTACATACATTTATAAGTAACTATAATTAAACTCATGAGGATACTGACTACTGAGTCTGAATACTGACAACATGAGTATACTGATACTGGGATACTGAATAGCTAAATGACTAATTCTGACAGTTTAAATTATGAAGAACTGGTCTAATAGTCCTGAAACTAAATACTGATAACGTGAGTTATGATGACTGATATAAGTAGTACGACTATGATGATTGGCCTAACCGATGTAACTAATACTGAGCGACTGTATCTGACAGTCTAAATCCTCTAATAATGATTAAGAGTGACTAAGCTTGAGATCAAGCCTAACTAAAAGGTGATCTCTGTAAGCACTAATACTGAATAACTTAATATGAGACCAAGTCTATCTAGTGAGTGGTCTATGAATATGTGGAACTATCTGAGTTCCTTACTGAGATTGATGACTGTATCTGACAATCCTAATTTTTGATTTCTACTCTGAAGACTGATAATGAAACTATAACTGTAGGAGTTCTCACTTAACTAACATGCCCCAAATTTGAACTGGTGGGGTCCAACCTATAACCCCAGCTGGAAGGGTGTCAATACCGTGCCACGAGTAGAGACCTCTGCAATGGTCAAGCCTCTCTGACAGGTGACCCTGAACAGGAAGTCTAGCCTTAGGTAATATAATAGTTAAGTCTAGCCTTAATTTGATGGGTGACTCCTGGTCCTACGCTGGCTAGTCAGTTCTTGAGTACAAAGATTGCTGCTAACGACTCTGCCTCTCTAACAGGGAAGCCACCATCCCCATACTCGCTCGGTGCTAGTTCCAATTTCCAACTGAAAGACTCTGAGCTGATTAACTAAGCTAAACTGATTGACTAAACTGAACTGATTAGCTGAACTGTACTGGATTGAGTTAACTGAACTGATACTGGTGGTATTATTTAGCAGAGCTAAACTAAATTTACTAAGTTCCTTTGACTGACAAAACGTACTGAGTTCTGAGGACTGACTGAGAGTACTGAAATTACCAAGACTACTGAGATTTCTGAGTTTTCCTGAGTCACATGGCTGACTGAATTCTATAGATCATGGCTTGAATGAGAGTATCGTGATAACATAACTTAGCTCTAGGCATACAACTATATTTTTCGGGTACGGGTACCCCCAGGACTCAATGGAAGGAAACTGGCACACATGAATTTCTTGAATACATGACCAACCTCAATAATCCATAATATCATAACTTGGGGAATTTAATGAAGTACATGATTATCATACATCTTGTTCATAAGTAGGATTTTGCAAGTAAGCATACCATAATCTCCTAAGACTAGTTCATGAAAAATCCAATGACATTTACAAGACACATGATCAACATGAAAATCATTGGAACATAGGGGCATATCATGAATCCTTCACTTAGTCACAATTTAGCTATATTGCATTATCTCTAGTTTCTTGGGCATTTCATCAAACACCTTACATGCATAATTTTGGGCATAGGTATATTTATCAACATAAAAATCTTAATCCATCCAAAATTTATGGGTTACAACTATCATACTCACATGCTTCATGAAAACACATCAAGATACAACCTTGAAACTCAAACAATAATCATCAACATGAATATAGTCATAACACAACAAGAAAATCACAATTTATAATTTAAAACATGATTCTTGAGCTCCATGGATGAAAGGGATCCATGGATGAACACTACGCATACCTTACCTCTAGATTTAATGAAGATTGACGGAGAGATTCTTGAAATTTGATGGTAGAATTTACTTGAACTTGAATCCCCTAATTGAAACCCTAACTTGTTCTTGAGAGGATTTTGAGAAAAGAGATTATATTTTGGTGTAATGGAGGCTTAATCTCGTGTTTTTGAGTATATATATGAAGGCAAAATGACCAAAATCCTCTCCAAGACACGGAGGTGAAATGCTGAAAACTAGGCAAGCACCGAACTTACAAGGCTATGCCTGGAAATAGCGGTGGAGTTTCTAGGACGACGCCTGGCAATAACGGTGGAGTTTCCTGGGCAACGCCTGGTAATATCAGTGCTAAAAGCTGGGCGACGTGGGCTTATCGCCCTGAGCTGCTATTTTGGAAATCCAAACATGCCCTTACACTATCCAAAAAATTCCAAAATTTACCCGAGATGTACTACGACCTTGCCCCATCGCAACACAACTTGAAAATAAAAAATTGGAGGTCGGAAAGGTCATGAAATAATTCATTGAATTTCACAAGCTTATGAAATGAAGAAAGTTTCAACAGTTAGCCAAATTTTTAAGTGCTAAACTTTTCTTGACAAGCCCAAAAAGGCTTTAACGACTCGAAAAACTTGTGGGGTATTACATCACAGCAGGTACTAGCTCATGGGGTAGCTTTTGGTCCCTCGGGACTGTAAGCACCATGTGACACCTAAGGTGTACTCTCGGGGCGTTATAGGAAATGGATGAATAAGGAGCATAATATGCTTAAAATAGGGTTAAATCCTTTGTTTTCACGAATTAGGGCATGAGTAACTTAAATGCCCTTCTGAAACTTAAACTTGCGACTGGAATCCCAATTCTACACCTTGGTGTGATGCTTTTCTATCGTGTTGCGTCACTGGAAAATGGATGAGTGCGAATTTATACTCCTCCGTGACATGGTGCTATCGCGTTGCATCACTAGAAAATGGACAAGTGCGAATTTTTACTCCTCCGCATTACGGTGCTATTGCATTGCATTACTAGAAACGGACGAGGGTGAATTTACACTCCAACACTATGCGGTACCTTTTCTATCAAAATTTCTAGCGTGACACTGGAAAATCATGGTGATATACTAGTAAGGGACGAGTTTGATTTTGGGGATCACCACGACGCGGCATAATTACGGTGAGCTACGGCCTCTCACGAAAAGTGTCATAACTTCTCACCCGGGTATCAGATTTAGGCAAAATTGGTATCGTTGGAAGGCTGACTCAATTATCTATAATTTGATGGGTCTTAAGAAGGAAATTCCACCTACATCAATAGTTATATCCTTTCAAAGCTGACCCTTGTAAAATCGAACACCAACCTTCGAACGAATCTAAGATTCTTTGTTCAACTTGACAATAGGTGATTTGTATGAACATTCTTCACCTACTAAACACTTCACACACGCAGAGCTGAACTGAATTAGGAAAATTATGGGGTATTACAGCATTATTGTGCATCATACGTGTCGTGATTGGCTGAAACAACACAAAATGATAAAACAACCCTAAAATATATAGACAACTTAAATTACAATCTTAAGAAATCTCTATAAGAAATAAATACTGTAAATATCTTTAGAAGTCTCAGACTTCAGTCATGTGACATATTAAAACTTCCACTAAACACTCCTCTACTTTAACTCAATTCGAAATTACTAAATTTGATAGTAAATATGTGATAGCTACCTCTTTAATTAATGTCGACGTCTCGACGAAAGAAATTAAATTTTGATGGTAAAAGGATCCCACAACACAGATCAATTAAATGTACTTTTGAAATGCAAATTTCATTGTGCAAATCACGTGATTTTTTTACTCCGCAAATCTTTATTTGTTATGATTTATAAGATATAATTTTAAATACTCCAATTTTTTTCCTTTTTCCGTTATACTACCTTAAAAGATTTTAAACTAAACCTCTCATACTTCAATTAACGATGTTAAACATATAACATAATGATTAAATGCTAGTTTGGAAACTTACAATTATTCTTCTAGCTAGAAACGGATTATCTATTATAATACCTCGAGAATCCAAACCAATATTAGAAACCTGCTTCAAGCTTATGAGAAATAAATTATAGGAATTTGGTAGTTTTATAATCGAGTTTGATGTGTATTAAGGCCTCAAATACGTCCTAGCTATTAGACGAATCAAAACATCCCTTACTGATTGAATTCTTGAGAAGGATATTGCCATAGTCAATTTCAAACGAGCATATCTTTCATTCAACAAATAAGTTTTGATCTCATGACCCACAAACAGATAGATAATTGAATTAGATTTCAAACAATACCAATTTAGCCAAAATATGATATCGGAATGAAAAGATAAATCCATTTTACTTCAGCATGTCAGCCTATCAACAAAGTGACGACCTGACCTGACGAGCCATCACCTATGTTACGACTTATCAACCCAAGTCGTCAGCCTTAGGCAGAAAATCATCAATTCCAGTTTCTAAGTGATGACCTAGGTTGATGGGTCGTCACCTAAGTGACGACTTATCAGCCCAAGTCGTCACCCATGAAATTCAGCAATTCCCATACGAATTTGGAATGGTATTTTGGTATTTTTCCTTACCTCCCACAACTTAAATCATCAAAAATACGTACATGGCCATCATAAATTAGTTTTAAAAATCCTTAATCCTTTCCACTCTCAAGAACAAGAAAATTAGGGTTTTCTCTCAAGATTATCTCCCAAGAACAAGATTCAAGCCCTCCTTTAAGTAAACCAAGCAAATTATAATTCCCAATCCATGAACGTTCAAGAAAAGTCAATTCACTTTCAATATTAAAGCTCTAAGGTATGTTGGATGTTCATCCATGGGTACTTTTCACCCATGGAGTCCAAGACCCAATTTTAAATTCAAAGTTATGATTTTTAGGTGATTATTATAATTTTTAACCATGAATTCCCATGAATTTTGATTCTATACCATGTTTACATGTAATTGTTGTTGTTATTAAACCCCATATGTTTGAATGATGTTGTTCATTGATTCTATCCTTAAATGGTGATTTTATTATTGAAATCATGCTATTACTATAAGTTTTAAAACTAATCCCATGCTTAGCTTAAACCATGAATTGCAAGTGTTTGATGAAATGCCTACAAGAATGAGTTTAGAATAAATGCTTACATATCATGTCCTCAAAGTTTTAGTATGATATTTTTATTATTGCTATAAAGTTCTGGGGGATATGAATACCCGAAATTTAGTTGTTTACATAGTTTTAGTATTTTCAGAATGTTTTCAGATAAATCATGAGTCTTTTCATCTAATTAGTCATCATAATCTATTTAAGGTTAATAATTACCCCAGAATCTGTATGCATTATTGTTTTTAACATACCATGACCTGAGTTTATCAGTTATTAGTGCATGCCCCAGTTAGTAATTTAGTGTTTTTTAGTTGGGAGTAGGATTTAGCACCGAGTGGAAAGTATGGGTTCAGCGCATCCTTCTTCCCCAAAAACTATGTGCCACCATAGGCCTGAGGGCCTCACTTGAGAGTGTTTCCCTTTGCCCAATATGGGATCAGTTTAGTGATCACTACAGTTTAGGTTTTATTCCGATGGAAGTATAGAACAGCCCTCCTCAACGTGGGTCAGACGTTGGACTCCATAATAGCTCACATGGTTTATGTTGGTTACATGATAGCTCCCACAGTCTCAGTCACTATTCAGTTACTTTAGTTTAGGTTTTAATTGACCATAGTGTACAGTTATAAGTTATTCAGTTATCAGATTTCAGTAATTTAGTTTTATAGATTATATTCAGAACATGTTATATAATTGGTCATACATTCTCAATATTTACAGACTTTATACATCCTAAGTATTTACAAACTTTATGCATCCTCCGTATTTATAGACTTCATGCATGCTCAGTATTTATAGACTTCATGCATCTTCAGTATCTACAGATTTCATGTACACAATTCAATACTCCATGTTATATGTATCCAGTCAGTCATTATCCATATACATGAGCCCATGCATATCAGTCTAACCCCATTTAGCATACCAGTATATTTAAAGTACTGACTGCATACTCTTTTCTTACGTTATGATGTCTCATATCATAGGTTCGGATGCTTAGGTTCTCGACCGTACCTAGATATCCCAGCATACCAGTAGCAACAGCCGTGATGAGTCCTTATGTTTTGAGGATCAGTTATGTTCATTTCAGTTTCTCAATTTTAGTAGATAGTCGAAGTTAGTTGGGGTTTTGTCCCATCACCTCCTCAGTTATTCAGTTAAAGGCTTTCAAACTAGTATAGAAAGACATTTTTAGTTGTTATTATCAACGTTGTTTTGCAGAGATTATCAGAATTATGACTTAAAATCTTATGGCAATTTTAGTTAAATTCTGCAAAATAAAGCTTTTGTTATCGGTTTTATTCAGTGCTCATAACAGGTACCAGCTCATGGGTTAGCTTGGGGTCTCTCGAGATCGTAAGCACCGTGTGACGACCAGGGTATACTCCTGGGTCATTAAAAACTTGGTATCAGAGCCTGAGGTTTAAAACTGTCCAAGGGAGTCTCAAAGCCGCATCAAGTAGAGTCTTGTGTATGGGTGTGAAGCGCGCCACACTTATAGACAGGAGGCTACCAGATATTTTAGGAAAAGTTTCCCTTCTTTCATATCTTAGCTCGTGCTATAGCAATGTCTTCTAAGAAATTTATACATATTCTCATCTTGCTCTATTCATTTCATTTCTACCTTGTTTTGAGGTAACAGGAATAGTTAAGCTCAAATCCCTACAGATAGAGCTTTCTCAAAAGTCCCCACACACGGTTATGGGATTGCATATGGGATTAACAGGATCCCACTAGTTTCCTTATGTTTTATACTTTAAAAGTATTTATGTCATGTAAAAAAGTGTGAGCTCTATTTAAACTTACTTCTTAACTCATCCTTCCTTCTGTGTATAGAGAATGCCTTCTAGAAAGAATAATGGAGGGAGGGATAGGAATCATCCCACACGAATAATGGAGGGAGGGATGGGAATCATTCCACACCTTTGCCTATTTAGGAAGATCCCCTGAATGATCATGTCTCTCATAGAGAATTTAGAGCCAACTCCCTTATCTTATCTCACTCAGTAGCAGCTCAAAATAATCAACAAATTGTTGTCCTACCTAGGCATATAGTTCATGCTCAGTAGATTAAGGTAGGGAAGTGGAGGGAGAAAGAAAGAAAGAAAGAAAGAAAGAGTAAAAGGGCTAGGATAGGTAGATTTAATTTTGCTTAGTTAGAGGGTAGTAACCATTCTCAGTTCAGCCAGAAGTGTCCAGCCCCAGTTTTGCCTTCAGCTAGTGTGCCAGTACCAAAGTTCAAGAATGGCAGTCGAGATGGGGCGCCAGGCTTCGAAACCTAGGGTAGTATGAGCAACAATTGTACCTATCTATTTTCCAGAGAATGTGATAGAAATCACTTAGGTGTATGTAAAGTTGGCAGTGAAATATGTTTTGGATGTGGTAAGCCAGGCCACAATATGTGAGAGTGTAGGGCAATGGATTAGAGGGGAAGATATTTGAGATAATAGGGTCAGTCCAACCGTTCTCCAGTCCCATCCAATCACCCGACTCAACAGTGTGCCACTTTCAGCTGAACCAGTAGCCAGTGTCAGAATAGGCTATATGCACTTCAGTCCCGACAGGATCAAGAAAGCTCTCTTGATGTGGCTACGAGTACGTTACAAGTCCTTCATCTTACAGGTCCTTCATCTTCATGCTCATGCTTTGTTATACCCCGGAGCTTCACTTTCTTTTGTAACCCCTATATAGCTGTTTATTTTGGAGTTAGTCCCAAAAATTTAGTAGAGCCTTTATCAGTGTCTACCCCAGTAGGTAAACCTATTTTGGCCAGAAGGGTATACAGAAATTATACGGTTACAGTATTTTAGAAAATCACTTCAGTTGATTTCAGAAATAGAGTCATTCAGTTTCAATTTCTTGATGAACCAGTCAGTGAATAAAGGGGTAGTAGTACCTTAGTTCTTATGAGTCAGACATGTTTTCATATTCCTTCATAGAATCCTATGATAGAATATGATCTAGAATTAGGAGCATGAAACCAGGAGTTTAGCAACAGTAGTAGAGTTGAGATAGTGTCATCTGAATTTGGGCAGATTATATTTCATGGGGATAGTTGTATGAAAGGTGAATCAATAGGTTTGAAGTAATGTATACAAGAATTTAAATTCGTTGATTCGAAATATATGTTGTGGTTGAGATATTTGTAGGCTATGATAAAAGTAGTATGGTTATTAAAGATTTGGAGGTATTCATGTTATATGTTAGAATCTAAGTTTGAATTATTGAAGGTTGAGCTAATAGAGAGAATTTGAAAAATCTAAGTTAGTCAATTTTAAGTTGTTACATGATGATTGCTGGGGCTATAGAGGGCTAAGAGTTGTATCTCAGAAGAAAGTACTACTAGCAAGTTTTACATTATTAGGCATAGTCACTTGGGGTGAGTTTACCAATTATGCATATTATTATCCCCCAGATTATAAAGTAAGGTGGTGGAAGTTAGTTTAGAGTTATTGATTAGTTGGTTACAGACTTAGAATGATGGTTTCAAGCCATGGGGGAGATGATAGAACAAGTAACCAAGATAGGCTCTCAAATTCTAGTAGTAATACAGTGTATTGTAGAACATCATTAGGGGGAGATACCCAAACCATTCGTATCTCAGTATAAGGTTTTGTACTTCAGTTATCATGATATCTACTTATGCCTTACATATAAGCTTTATGATCATAGCTCATATTCATGCACACTATCAAAAATCATGTATGCTTACAGTTCCTAGTATAAGGAGTTCCAATTCATCCAGTAGTACGAATCATGTTCCATGAATTTAGAAACTCCAAAACTCAGGTCATGCAGCTCATGACTAATGTACTCATGCTTCATGGTATGTTTAGTTCTAGTACTCATGATACACTCTTAACGATCATCAATATTCAAATTTATGTCATGTATATTCTTAGTTTAGATCTCTTGATGAATCCATAATGTTTTGATACTATATTCCTCATGTTTCAGTTCTGTGTCAAGTTATGTATAGTGTTCATTCATGCTTTATGTCCTCATGTTTAACGTTTCAGTGACCTCTCCATATAAAATGATAGTAGTGATAAGCAATTGCTTAGCTGGGGGAGAGTAAATGTTTCTTATTGATGAAAGATTGTGGTATGCTCATTTTAGGTAAGGTTGTAAGTGTGAATTGAAATTGAGGCTAAGTTTTTGATACATGTCATGGTTGGTTGAAAACTTCGTGTATATTTTCTTAGGGGTTGATAGAGGTATTAGAGAATATGAGAAAAAAATACTGTGGTGGGTGGTTGTTTAGAAGTTCATATGTAGTTATGCAAATAGGCTTGAATGTCATGTTGTAACTGTATAAATGTATTGCACATAGTAGATGGCTAGTAAGAAGTTGATATAGTTGTTGAAGAGGTAATAAGAATTATTCATGAGATGAGAAATTGTGAAAATACAGGGTGTGTTGAATTCAGGATTTAGACTATCTTTACAGTGTGATGTGTGCATTTTGCAGATTTGAGTAGGCTTGAACATAGTGAGAAAATTCAATCCATCTCGGTTTCAGTAGGTAGAGTTATTAGTGCCCATGTGAATATTTTAGTAGACTCAAGTGAAGTGCAGTATTGAAGTAGAAAGTATAGTTGATGGAGTAGTTGAGAAGTGTGGCTAAGATTGTAAGATAGTAGTTGCAGTGCATAAGGCTTAGTAACTCTATCCTAGCTGATGTTTCATAAGCCTATGTCCCATATTACAGAATTTTAGCCCTGTTGTGATTTCTTAATTAGATGTCTTATTCAGACCATGCCAAGATTCTTTGCTTCCTAAAGTATTTAGAACTTTATAGAAAGAGTGTCGAAGAAATACTTCAGTTAAGTATGATCTTTCAGTATTAGTTAGTTGGAATAGCCAGTAATACGGTTTAGTAATCAAGCGGACAAGTTCCTATGGGTTTTATCCCTCCTATTCACGAGGAAATTCCTTCAAAACCATGCAAGTCATAAAATTTAGTTAAGTTCATGCATCAAGCATCAGTTTCAGATTCCAAATAATCAGTTATGATTTAGTTTGTAAGTATTTCGTGTATCATCTCAGTCTTTCCTCGGTACTTCAGCCAAGTCAGTATCTTTTGGGGGACATAATGTCCCAAGGGGGAGATGTGCTATAATTTCCCCGAGCTTTCATGTCCTAAAACTTTCATCTTCCCTTCACATAACAAGATCCATCTTGAAATAATGGATACTCATAAGTTGACTCTCTCATTCTAATCTCATCCTTAAAACCATTCTCATGTAATTGCATGTATTCAAGAAAATCAGTTTAGTTCATTATATTCAGTTTATGTATCATGTTACAAACTTAGTTATGTTCTCATGTTCCTATTCATTCATGTTCAGTATATGATCTTAGATTCTTTAGTACTCTCAGCTTAACTAGCCGCATTCGAGGATGAATGTTCCCAAGGGGGAGATATTGTAATACCTCGAGAATCCAGAGCAATATTAGAACCATGCTTCAAGATCATGAGAAATACATTATAGTGTTTTGGTAGTTTTATGATCGAGTTTGATGTGTATTAAGGCCTCAAATACGTCCTAACTATTAGACGAATCAAAATATCCCTTACTGATTGAATTCTTGAGAAGGATATTGTTATAGTCAACTTCAAACGAGCATATTTTTCATTCTACAAAGAATTTTTGAGCTCATGATCCACCAAAAAATATGTAATTGAATTAGATTTTCAACGATACCAATTTCGCCAAAATTTGATATCAGAGCAAAATGTTATACCCATTTTACTCCAGCATGTCAGTCTGTCAACAAAGTGGCGACTTGAGCTGACGAGCCGTCACCTATGTGACAACTTATTCGCCCAAGTTGTCAGCCTTAGGTAGAAAATCATTAATTCAAGCTTCTAAGTGACGACCTAGGATGACGGGCCATCACCTAAGTGAGACTTATCAGCCTAAGTCGTCACCCATGGAATTCAGCAATTCCCATACAGATTCGGAAGGGTATTTTGGTCTTTTCCCTCACTTTCCACGACTTAAATCATCAAAAATACGTACATGGCCATCATAAATCAGTTTTAAAAACCCTTAATTCTCTCCACTCTCAAGAACAAGAAAATTAGGGTTTTCTCTCAAGATCATCTCCCAAGAACAAGATTCAAGCCCTCCTTCAAAAAAATCAAGCAAATTATAATTCCCAATCCAAGAAAATTCAAGAAAAGTTAATTCTCTTTTAATATTAAAGCTCTAAGGTATGTTAGATAGTCATCCATGGGTCCTTTTCACCTATGGAGTCCAAGAACCCAATTTCAAATTCAAAGTTATGATTATTATAATTTTTAAGCATGAATTCCCATGAATTTTGATTCTATACCATGTTTACATGTAATTGTTGTTGTTATTAAACACGATATGTTTGAATGGTGTTGTTCATTGATTTTAGCCTTAATTGGTGATTTTATTATTGAAATCATGCTATTACTATAAGTTTTAAAACTAATCACATGCTTAGCTTAAACCATGCATTGCAAGTGTTTGATGAAATGCCAATAAGAATGAGTTTTGAATAAATGCTTACATATCATGTCCTCAAAGTTTTAGTATGATGTTGTTATTATTGCTATCGAATTCTACGAGTTTCATTAATATACCAAGTGAAGAAATTTAGTTGTAGCCCTAGTCATTTTTGCTCTATTGAGTTTAATGTTTCAATGATGAGCATTTTTTATGGCTTCATAACATGTCATGACAAGTTACTCTTCAAAGTTTTCCTAATTAGTAAATTGAGAAATTTGTGTATTTGGATACACTGTTGCTTTGAAAGTATATCGAAGTTATTGTTATTCATTTTGATTGTCATTGTAGAATGGACATGGACTGTGTTTTATCAAGTGCCCCGATATCAAAGGGGGGAAGTCTGAGGAGATGAGGCAACTCATACTGCGGCCCGAGTATCCTCCAATTCAGTATAAACTCAGTTGTTATACTGAATTAGAGGACACTCGAGCCGCAGTATGAGTTGTCTCTTATCCTCTGACTTCCCCCTTTGATATCGGGGTACTTGATAAAACTCAGTCCATGTCTATTATACAATGATGATCAAAATGAATAAAAATTACATTGATATACTTTTAGAGCAACAGTGTATCCAAATACACAAATTTCTCAATTTACTAATTAGGAAATCTCTGAAGAGTTACTTGTCATGACATATTAGTAAACCATACAAAATGCTCATCATTGAAACACTGCACTCAATAGTGAAAAAATGACCAGAGCTACAACTAACTTTCTTCACTTGGTATAATAATGTATATGATTAACTCTTTTAATAGATTTTCTCTAACTTCTATGTGTTAAACACTTGTAATTTCACAATTTCAATGAATATTTTTTGCTACCTCTCATTATTATATCTATCAAATAGCTCTTGTAATTTACCCTTCTTACATTGTGTTCTCTCTTGTAGTTTAATTAAATATGACTTATCATGAATTGATGGAAAGCTGAAGTTTTAGGAACAACTAGAGCCTAGTATCAATCTATTCCCAGCATGATATTGTGGGAATTGTGGAGGAGAAGGAATAGCTCTAAGCATGAAGGTAAAAATTTGTCAACTCACGGGGTAATATTCAGTATTAATAGAAATATTGGATTATTACTCAAGGTGAGAAATCCAAGACAAATTTTTCCTGCTATGTGGCCAGATATACAACATGAATTAGAACACAAAATATCCAGAGTGAAGATCACAAAGGTGGAATGGAAGTTTCCAAAGGAGGGATGGATAAAATATAACACAGATGGGGCTTCTAGAGGTAATCCTGGTATGAGTTCTTATGCTTTTTTCCTAAGGGATGAAAGAGGAGATCTAATTTATGCACAAGGAGCTAAGATTGTTGATACTACAAACATGGAAGCAAAAGCATATGCTATTCTTAAAGCAACAATTCACTGTGGACAATCTGAATTCAATAAGGTCATTTTTCAAACGGATTCTATTATTATGTTGAAGATACTAATTAATTAGTAGGGATGTCCATGGAACTTACTAGATTCAATCGAGCATATTAGAGAAACACTGAAAGACAAACAGGTACAATTCCAACACATAATGAGGGAAGGGAATCAGTTGGCTGATCTTTTAACGAATATAGCAATAGACAAAGGGAATTTCAGCATAACATCATTTCAGCAATTAGAAGTTAAAGGGAAGAAGATCCTTAATAGTGACAAGCTACAGTGTCCATACATTAGATTATCATCAATAAAACGATGATAAGGCTGAAGGCTACAACTAAAAGTACTACCAGGCATCACAAGCAAACATTTACAATCTAGGAGGGCAACAACAAAACTAACAGCTGACTAGCCTATACAGATTCAACCATAAAAAAGGACTCTTAGTAAAGGGAAAGGGTCAAGTGACATCTATGCATCTAATACACCTTAGAAGCAGAAGGCAGTTCAAATATTTGTGGGTTCGAGCATCCTGTTATCTCCCTCTCGACCACATCTGTAAGCAAATGGGAAGCTACAACTAAAGAAGGAGGACAGAAAGAAGAAATCAAAGTTTACTTGGACATAAAATCTGTCTCAAGGGCCTACGACCCTAATTCAGCACCAAAAGGGAAGAAACATCCAATCCACTAGAGAACTCGGCTATATACAAGCAGAAATGAAGGAAAAGAGTTTAAAAGTAGAAAAATTGAGCTGAATAGTAAGATTTAAAGGCAACCAAGGGAAAAATACTTACTTCTGAGAGCTGAAGATAGTACAAGCATCGAGATCCAGGGCAAAGTGTTGATGACCCAAAGCACAAGCAAGATAAAATGAAGATTTAGGGAAAGGCACATCATTTTTTACATGGAAATGAGCTCAATCGGTGGAGTAGAAGATAACAAAATGAATTAGGAAACCCTAGGAGAGCTTATATATGTCTTAATCAATTAGGTTTGGGCCAGATATTTTATTCGAAATTGTATAAGCCTAATTTACATTTTTGGAAATTGTATAAGCCTAATTTACATTTTTGGATTTTATGATGGGTTAGTCCATCAAAGTAGGAACAATTTATTTTATTTTGTTTTGGTATTAATAAAATCCAAATATTAAATAAAAAAAGGTGGATTTGTATGTGTTTAAAGATAAAAATGCATATATCATCATAAATCATACAATTTAAAAAATACCCTATTAAGTAGATTTTCAAGATTGAGATAATTGAATTATGAAATACTCCTTCATAAAAAAGTTACATTTCTGACAATGCTATATAAAGAAATGAATAATAAACTTGTTGTATATATCAACTAAACATGAATTTACATGTGAGCATTATTTTGCGTCATACGTGTCATAATTGGCTAGAATAATGTAAATTGATAAAATATCTCTATATATAGACAACTTAAATTACACTCTTATGATATTAATATAAGCAATAGATATCACAAATATCTTTAGAAGTGAACTCTCACACTTCAGCCATGTAATATTTCTAAACTTCTCCAAAATATCTTTATTCTTCACGTCAATTTAAAATTACTTAATTTGACAGTAAATATATGTTGCTATATTTTTACTAAAGGTGAGAGAAATTATATTTTGAAGGAAAAAGGATGGCATAATTAGAATCAGTTAAATGTACTTTAAAATATTAATCTCATCATGCAAAAATAACACAATTTTGCAAATTTTGCAAATTTCATCATACAAGTTACCTAATTTTTTACTTTTGCAACTATGAATATATGGTTCTCTAATACATAATATACAAGTTATGTGGATCTTGATTTTGGAACTATGAAAAATAGAAGGATGAATCTTGCTTGGTTTTGAAAATTTTAAGGATGATTTGAATAATTCGAATATAACGTACTTATACATTGTAATTTATGAATGTTTATTTAACCGCTATTTTTGTTTGAAGAAGAATATAAATCAACTTAAAATTATAGTATTAGTCTCATAATGTAAAGTGCATTACACATGCTTCACGTCATTGGCACGTCAGCATCACATCAGCACCATGTTTGAACAACATCAAGAACTACATATTTTTTTGTTTCTCTTTGTTTGTTCATGATTTTTCCTTTTCTTATAGTTTTTACACTAATTAATTCCTAATTCCTTATTAATTCAAGAAAAATCGGTCATTTGCAATGAATTTAAAAAAAAAACATTGGAAAGAACCCAAAAGAAAAATTACAAGTAGAACAAATGATTTATGAAAATCACTGCAATAAAATAAAAATTAAAAAAAAAAGTGAAAGATCTAGCCAATTATTCTTCCAAGGTCATATCGAAATGAAAGGTCCTTAACAAAGAGGTTGAAGTCATCGATTCTAATCTGGTAATGCTTCATTTTAATAAATCACAAGTAAATTTAGTCGCGCTTCGCGCGATGTTAATGTATTTAAATAATCCTTTCATAACATAAAAATAAAATAATAAATTTAGTCTGATCAAATTTATATATTAGCTTTCAAGTTTTATTCTAATTTTTTGTTAACACTACTTTTGCTCTAATTTTTCTTCCTTTAAAAGCATGGTTTTCCTTGGCACATTTAATATATGTATATAAATATTTAAATAAACTTTATTAGATATTAAATTTTTCTAATATCCAAGTTAAAAATACGTTAAGATTTCTGTTAAGTTTTAAATTTAAATAAATGAATTTAATTTTTGGTCCATTATATTATTTATAATTTATTCAAAGTTTTCACTATTTAAGAGTTTGTGGACTTTTAGGAATGTTTGTGTGAGGAATAGGAAAGGATTAAGAAGTTACTAATAGTGGTAATTGAGGAATTAAGTCGTACATTAATTACATATCAATATCTTCATTGGATATCCATGTCACAATAATATAAAAGAATATTAATTTTTTTAATTAATCATTCTACTATTATTCTTTTATTCCTTTAATAATCTATAAAAAAATTCAATGACAGAAAAAATAAATAAATAAATAAATAAGGTAAAAAAATGATTTGTTATAAATGTATTTACATTATAGTGAATGTCTATCAAGATCTAATAAGATCTAGTTGATATCTATCAGGATTTGAAGTATCTGACCTTTAGTCAGAAACTAGGAGTATTTTTTCCTATAAATAAAGGAGTTTTGTTCATTGTGTTCTCAATTTGATGATCTCTCGTCCCTCAAGAGAAGAAATAAGAATCACTCTCTCTATTCTCTCTACTCTTCTTCTTGTTCTTTATTATTTTATAACACATTATCAGCACGAGACTCTGCCAAATAAGGTGAGATTATAAATCTGAAAGATTTCAAGGTTAGTAATCTTTATGTTATCTTTTTTTTGCTACTACTAATATAATTATTATTGAATTTGAGGAAAAACAATTGGTTTGAAACCATTTATATTTTAAATTTATTTTTCAAGAACAATATTATCAAATAGGATGATAATATGTTGGGTTCAAGTCCCATCGATTCATGTCTAAGACGTCTTTATATGGATAAGATGTTGAGTTTGAATCTCAATACACCATATTGATGATATTATGATGGTTAAGGCAAAATAATGGTGTCATGAAACATATCTCATTAATATTCTCTATTTCATAAAGTGAATATGGTAGCATAAATCTGAAAGTTGACAATTTGCTTCATTGTTGAAAGAAGACAAGTGATTGAATGCACGAATATAAGCATGGAGAGACAATATGATAATAATCATCAAAATCGATAATATTTTCACACGCTTATTATGATTATAAGATATGCTAGAGAAATGTTTTCTACGTCATATGTATGCCTCAATTTACCCCTGAAGTAGCAATATGATGAAAGAGGTTATAAGATATACTAAGCTATCATAATTTGATAGGCTTAAGACACGATTATATTCCATTCTTGGTGAATGAGAATTTTGATTATTATAAGAATAGATCCATTCCCTGGGGTGAATGTGATAATATTTAGTGAAGCTTATTAATATAAACGTGTACTTGATTGTGATGGTATGATAACTCACCTTCGAAAGAGGCAGAATAGCTGAGATGAGTTATTTTGAAATCTTCTTCTGAAGTAGTAAATCTGAAATTTATTCATATAATAGTAAATCTAAAACTTACTAAAGCAAAAACACATATCATGGTAAACTTGGAGTTTACTAGATTAAAAGTTCATAAGTTGACATGAACGATTGTGATATCCCGAAGATGTGCATACTGAGTATTGAACATATATTGAAGAATTAGAAAATTCTTCATGAACTTTAATGTTGCTTGTTCTCATGATAAGTTGGTTGGACCAACTAATTTTGAGATTAAATCCCTCAAAATCTGAAAAGAATAAAAGGTGAATGAGGGCCCGTTCTCCTATCATGCGATATGTTGAAAAGATGCATCAATAAGATGATCACATGTACATTCATGATCAACCTACGTTTGACATTCATAAAGTTACTTGTTCAATATAAATTTAGCATAATTTTCAGATTGTATAATCAAGATAATTCATCTTGATGATGATGGATTAGCATTGAATGCCTTCCACAAATAACTGAACTATTACTAATGAGAATAAAGTTTCATGTATTGGTATGAAATATGATATATTGCATACAATATCACTTGTATGCATTAGACCAATATATTATGATTATTTCTTCCCTCTCAATTGGTTCAAGGTCAGGAACCAACTATTCCAACTAATAGTTTTGATGTGCGGTATACGATTAATAAATATACTATGATGCACAAAGATTGATTCCTAAAGAAGATGAAGGATGCATGTTAGTTTTTCTAACATAAGGGGGAGATTATAAGCAGCTATAAAATATGTTAGGAATTATCATCATATCCTCATTCAAAAGATAATTCAAGTCAAATGCCGAAAGCATCTCATATTTAACTGTAAGTGCTCCTATTTTTGTCCTTAAATGATAAAGTCTATGTATGCGTGAAGCATGATAGATCAATCGGTTTCAAATAAAATAATTCTTGAAAAGGACAAGGAGCAAATAATCATGATAAGAAGGCAATGTGCTCTTGAAGAGCCTACGACATAACACTTCATGAAACCTCATGAGAGGTTTAGGTACCCAAAAATAATGAAGTAATGAGATCTCAAAATGCTATGTCGCATTGTGAACCGATACAAAATAAGAAAGCATTGACGATATCTTTGATACAATGTTGGTGCAAATTGTAAAAGATTATGAGGATCTGAATTCTATGTTAATTTAAGCATGCGGACATAGAAACATTTATTAAGTGACCTGAAAGGATGCATTTTGATAAGCATAAAACTTATTTTATTTGCAATTCAGACACTTGAAGATGTCACACTTGACATGTTGGATACTGTTACTTGACAAACATCCATATGAAAATTCCTAAAGGATTCAAAATGCCTGAAGCATATAAAGATATAAAGTTTCTGAAAAACTTTTTATTATCCTCATAAGATATAATTTGATGATTTGAGTATCATTGAAACTCTTGGAGAGTTTTCAAAAGCAATAGAGTATTTTCTTAAATGAGAAACATGCAAAAATTGAATAAAGATCCGTTCCGACCTAAAGAAAAGAATGAGGAATTCCCTGGTTATGAAGTACCATATCTTAGTGCAATTGATGCACTAATGTATCTTGCAAATACTACAAGGCCTGATATAGCCTTTTTTTTAGTTAATTTGTTAGCAAGTTTGCAGTCCCGATCTTATTGGTCCTGCTAATTTTGGGTACTTATCTGACCTACATAAATCTTGATCTCAAATAGGCTATGTGTTTATATGTGATGGTACTGCAATATCTTAGAGATATACAAAGCAGTCTATCATAGCCAATTCATCTAATCATGCTGAAATAATAGCTATTCATGAAGCAAGCCAAGAATGTGTATGGTTGAGGTCCATGATACATTTCATTCGAGAAAAATGTGGTGTGAAATATGACAATCTACCCACAATTTTATACGGAGATAATGAGTCATGCATAGCACATCTTAATGACGGATTCATAAAAGGAGATAGAACGAAGCACACTCCATCAAAGCTTTTATACATACATGAGCTACAAAAGAATAGTGATATCAACGTGCAATGGATTCGTTCAATTGAAAATGTGGCTGATTTGTTCACCAAGTCTTCTCCAATTACAACTTTTAAGAAGATGGTGCACAATATCGGGATGCAAAGGTTCAAGGATGTTCTCATTAGGGGAAGTTAATACGTGCTTTACTCTTTTTTCCTTACGAGGTTTTGTCCCACTGGTTTTCCTTGTAAGATTTTTAATGAGGCAGCCGATATGCGTATTGTAAAAGTTATGTACTCTTTTTTCTTCACTAGATTTTTTTTCCTATTGTATTTTTCTAGTAAGGTTTTAACGAGGCACACTATCTATCTAGACATTCAAGAGGGTGTGTTATAAATGTATTTACATTATAGTAAATGTCTATCAAGATCTAATAAGATGTCGTTGATAGCTATCAAGATTTGAAGTATCTGACTTTTAGTCAGAAACTAGAAGTATTTTTCCCTAAAAAGAAAGGGGTTTTGTTCATTGTATTCTCAATCTGATGATCTCTCATCCCTCAAGAGAAGAAATAAGAATCACTCTCTCTATTCTCTCTACTAGTCTTCTTGTTCTTTATTATTTTATAACACGATTATATATGCATTCCGTTATTGATGGAATCAAATTCCCTAATTTTTTCAGTACTTGCAAATTATTTAGCAAGTATTTCTTCTTATTACATTTAGGGCTTGTTTTCATTTCATTTCCTAGAAAAATAAAATTTTTAGAAAATTGATTAGTTATGTATATTGTTGAAGAATAGAGAAAATATCTCATGTTGATGGTTAAGGAAATGATTGGTCTCTTTACAAAATTTGGCAAACCCTTCTCTATTTGAGCTAAGCTTTGAGGTATGATATATATATATATATATATATTAGAGTAAAAAACATGCTAAAATTTTATATCTTATGCAACTTGTCTTTCGTGTGAAGGAAAGATATATCTTGGCACCTACAATGCCCCAAAATCTGATTTCCAAGACGCCACATGGTGCTCCGAACTACAAGTAGTCTTGAGCTAACCCTGACTGCTTTCTACTAAGTCTGAATCTCAAAATAGGGGAGTATGCATATAAAAACATAATAAATGCGAAAATCTTATCTGAAACATACTAATCTCACAAGTCTTGGTTAAACAATACTGAAAATCTGAATACTAAATCAAAAGTCTAAAGCTGAATCTAGTAGTTCAACAAGCCTCTACTGACTGAATCTAGAGAGTCGCCGGGACAGGTCCCAACTGACTCAAACTGTCTGAAATGAATACTGAAATGTCTACTAATAAACTGAAAATATGAATAGCTAAGTCCCCGAACTATGAGGACTCACCAACTTCAGGAATGTAGATGTGATGCTCGAAGATCACTCACACTGCTGAGACTGAGCACCTGAACCTACATTATGAGACAATGTAGCACATAGACGTACATGTGGATCAGTACTTTGATGATGTACTAATTATACGGGGGTGAATGCAATAAGTAAACAATATCATCACAATTTATAAAAATCATGCATGCTGAATGTAAATTAGTCACACAGGCTTGAGTAATCTGAAATCTGAAGATCATAAATCATAAATAGTAATGCATATAATTTAAATCTTGTGAGTCATTACACTTAGTTCTGAAATCTATATTCTGTTCTTGTTCTCAAATCATACAGACTAAGTGAAATCTGAAAACTTATTCTGCATGGGAAAATACTTTATCTAAAGAGAAAATACTTTCTAAAGGCTTTAGGGAGGTTCTTCTAACCAACATAAACCATGTGAGCATTCATAGAGTCCAACGTTCTTGTCACCCTATGGAGGAATCCTCACGTTGGGGAGAGGAGTCATACTCTTGTTAGGGAGTATAACCTATCTGAGTGATTACGTATCTGTCATCCATGTAGAAGTGGAAATAATCTAAATCCTACGTTGGCATGTAGTTCTGGGGTATGAAATCGTAGTAACGTACCCATCTCGGTGCTAAATACTACTCTCATTAAATCTATATTCTCATTCTGAAGAAATCCACTTTAAAATAGTCTAATAGTTTATAATGAAAACCAACTGTATATCTGTAAAGCTAAATCTGTAATCTAAATCTGTAAAAGGGATTTCACATCTATTCTAAGATCAAAAGGTCAAATCCTTATAACATATCTTAAAGGAATCTAGTCATAGGGTGCTTTTAGCACAACAATTCTTGAAATAGCAATCTTAAATTAGGACTTAATGACCCATATATCAATCTCATGCTAAAATATCAAAATATTCATGCTTGATAATGTAAATATTGATAATTTAATTCAAAATATGGAAATTACTGCAATATTCATGAAATTATGAACATAATCATATAATTCAACTTCTAAATTATTGGAAATCTCATAACCTTGTAAATAAAAATAATGGGTATAAACCCTCACTTCAATTTCATGGTCAAACACATAAGAATTCAATAAATTTATAATTAAAATAAGTTTTGGGCACAAAGACGAAAGGATTGTCCTTGTTCATAACCCACATACTTCAATTGATGATGTTTGATGAAAAGCTTGAATCTTGGATTCCTATTGATGCTTTGGAGATGAATTCTTAAAGTTCTTGTATTGGGAATCCTTAATCTTGAATTGCTTTGGAGAATTACTGGAGAAATTTAAATTTCTTGGGAAGAAAATTTGATGAGCTAGGATTTTCTTTTGAGAGAAAAGTGATGAAATAAGCATAAAGTGTTTTGGTATATGCCTGATGATGTTTTGGACGGATTGGGGCCCTGGGAATTAACCAAAATACCCCTTTTGAATTTTTAAACGGAACTAAAAACGATCAAAAATTCCCGATTTGGTGGGTCACCGTGACGCGCCACTATCGTGGTGGCTCACTAGAAATTGACAACTGAGAAATGAGGGTCCTCCGCGACGCGGAGCTATCACGCTGTCCCACTGGATTTTGACAATTAGGACCTGGAACTTCAACGCAACGTGCCACCATCGCCGTGCCCTATAGAAATGCCAATTTGGCCATCAGCGCGACACGCCAATATCACGTAGGTCCACTGGAATAGGACAATTGGGAAAGTGGGCTTCTCCACGATGCGGGGCTATCGTGGAGGGCCACTGAAATTTGACAATCACCATTTCAACTGTTTCCGCGATGTGCTAGGTGCCCAGGTGGCATACTGTTAACTTAAAACGGTCATAACTCCTTCACTGAGTGTCAGATTTGGGCAAATCATATATCGTTGAAAAGCTTATTTATTTTTTCACAGAATGGAAAGTCTAAATTTGAAAAATTCTACACAAAATAATTATTATTCATTTTGAAAGATATCCCTTAACATTCTAGGGACGGATTTTAGCTAGAAAAAGATACGGGGTATTACAGCACCAAAAATAAAATAATTCAGCAGCACCACCCCACTCCCTAAAAGTTAAAATTGATAATTTAAAAAACATAAGAAGTTGAAAATGAAAACTTATTCCTAAATATAGCTACATAATGGTATAAGTGCTCTCTTAAGAAAATTCCTGAGCAACTTGCGAAATCATAAGTCATAACTAAAAAGTGGACTGTGGGATCTCTGCTACTCTGGGATCCTCCCGCATCCATAAAGAATATTTTGCAAATGGATATATCTGGAGGACCAGCTATCAGACGGATCAGGAATAAAACAAAGGCAGAAGCCTTGTATAATAGTACGGATAGGAATGTAATTATTGCTGCCAACGCTTGTGCAGCGGCTCCACCACAAAGTACCTCTCTGTCAACTGTGGATGCTTATATTTTAATATAATATCATTTGCCAACCAGAAAAAAAAAAGAGTAGTTGATTTCCATTTCAACTTTCACTGTCATTTTCTTTTAAATTCCCTCAATTTTTTTTCTACTTTTCTATCTTCCTCGGCTTCTTCATCCCTAAAAGCACAAATGAAGAATATATTCACCAGAAAATTGTTAGTTACGATGAAAAACTAATATGAACTTTCTATCTTAAACACCTAAAATCAAATAACTTTTAAGTGACAAAAAAATATTTTTAAAGTTTAAACAATCATACCTTAATTGAGCAAGTCTTAGCCAGCTATTTAACTCTATTTTTTGAAGATTTCACCATAACTAACTCAATGAAAAATATGGAAGAACTTCACTAAAAATATTAGGAAAGGGAAGGTAGAAAAGACAATCTTTCTCCACAGGAACAATATAAATTTCCCAAACTTCTTTTCAACTATTTTTCCTGTGAGAAGTTTTTTTGCGAAATTGACCACGCCTTCTTTCTATGAGTTCTCAAGAACTGAAATTACATTAATAAAATTATACACTCTTTTATACTGAACGCATTTATCAAAAGTTCTCTAATAAGGTGCAATTGAATATTTCCAATGAGTAATGAAATTTGTATGCTTTACAAAACAGTTTAATCAGGGACAAAGCAAGGGAGTTCATAGTCGAAAACCTACACTATACATACACGGTCAAAATTAAACTTTGCTTCTTTCTTTATGGGCTTCCTCTTACATTTACTTTATATTTTGAATCTCCTTGATGAAAATTCTGATTCCATTGGTATAATCAAATATTCTACCATATGAATTATAGTATTCAATTGTCGCAAGGTGTAACACTAACTGAAAATTATAGCGAAAAATGTAAAATATAACGAAAATCACAATTTATACACAAAATATTAGACACAAAAATATCTAATGAAAGTGGAAGAAGAAGGACAGAAACTACATCCAAACAAACTACAACAAATCTTCTTCTCCAATTACAGACTATAAGTATAGAATAATTTACTGAAATGATAAGCATTTATTATTTAAACGGTTTAGGAAGATAGTGGGATGTAAAGTTGAAAATATTTTCCAAACGGTTAAGGAAGAGAATGGGATGTCACTTTCTAACTTTTTAAAGATAATTAAGAGTGAGTAATGTGTAATTAATGTACTACATAAAAGAATAATTAAAAATTAAAGAGAAAAAATGAAAAGAATATGGCAAAAAAGTAAAAAATAGGAGAAAAAAAGATAAATACTTTTCTTGGCTCAGAAGGCATGCCACATCAGCATGCCTCTGATATATATATATATATATATATATATATATATATATATTGACTTTTTAAAAAAGTGAAATAACATAAAAAGAAATTCAAGACCTTGAAATCACAAGTACAGATGATTGACCAATATCACTGAAATAAAAAAAAGAACACCCTCCCAAATAAATTAAATTTAGATTAATTTTTTTAAGAAAAACATCGAAAAAGGGTAAAATGAATCAAAATTTCAAGATCATGAAATCACCCGTACAAATAATTTAATTATCAACATCACCCCAAAAGAAAAAAAAAAGAAACCCAAAAAAAATTAACTTCTTAAAGAACATTAGAAAAAATGTAAGAAAAAATTCAATCTTAACCTAGAACAAAAATTCGATCTCGCCATGAGCTTGACTAAGAGTTTAAAATCGAAAAAGTGAATTGAACTTTACTTAAAATGAAGAACCCAAGTGCAGAAAAAAATTCAAAAATCATGAAATCGCAAGTACAAATGATATATCAACATTCAACATCACTCATATAAAAAAAATTCACTAAGCTTTTTCCTGCTCACAGCTTGCACCATCATTGTCGATTGCCGGTGTAACTCATCCTTTTATTTTTGTATACACTAAATAATTTCTAATTCCCAATTAAATCAAGAAAAATAACGGTCATATACAATGAATTTCACAAAGTTTTTTTTCGTTCACTACCCGTTACTTGCAACACCATCACAAGCTGTAGATGCTGTTACACTGGAGATCCTCTAGAAAAACCTATTTTCTATATTTAAAGTTTTTATTTTCTAAGATAATTTGAAACTTCTTAGAAACATCACTTTTTGGGAGTACGAATAAAGAAAATTAGGTGAATATTAGGGGAGATTTTGCTACTTATTGCTTGTGTGTTTGTATCATATGAGAAATTGAAAGAGAAGTGTACTGTGTATGGTGTGGGGTTTGAAGAAGGAAAAATAGGGTGTGTGGGTTGGGGGTGGGGTATGAAGAAGGAGAAAGGAAGTGGAGAGTTCGAAAAAAGAGATAGGGCTAAATATGATGGTTGAAAATTCTTTTTTTTTTTGACAGATTTAGTGAACAAATTCAAGACAGCTCTTATAATATATTTTTACCAACTTCTATGTGTTAAAGGTTTTTAATTTGACTATTTCCATGAATATTTTTTGCTACCTCTCATTATTATATGTATCAAATAACTCTTATCATGTAATTTACCTTCATACATTGTGTTCTCTCTTGTAATTCAAATAAATATGAGGATTTATGTGTGTTTAAAGATTAAAATGCATATATAATCATAAATCATACAATTTATAAATTACATTTTAAGTAGGTTTTCAAGATTGAGATAATTGAATTATGAAATACTCCTTAAAAAAGTTATCTTTCTGACTATGTGATATAAAGAAATGAATAATAGACTTATTTTATATATCAACTAAACATGAATTTACATGTGAGCATTATTGTGCATCTTATGTGTCATAATTGACTAGAATATTGTAGATTGATAAAATATTCCTAAATATATAGACAACTTAAATTACACTCTTACGATGTCACTATAAATAGTAGATATCACAATTATCTTTAGAAGTGAACTCTCACTCTTCACCCGTGTAATATTTCAAAGTTTTCGCTAAATATCTTTATTCTTCAAGTTAATTTAAACTTATTAAAACTTGTAGTAAATATATGTAGCTATATTTTTACTAATGATGAGAGAAATTATATTTTGATGGAAAGAGAATGACAAAACTCCACTCAGTTAAATGTACTTTATAAATCATGAATCTCATCATGCAAAAATAACATATTTTTTAATTCAGAAAATTTCGTCATACAAGTTACATAATTTTTTACTTTTGCAACTACGAATATATGATTTTGTAACCCATAATGCACAAGTAATGTGGCTCTTGATTTTGAAATTATAAAAAATAGAAGGATGAATCTTGCTCGGTTTTAAAAAAAAAATTAAAATGATTTGAATTATTCGAATACAACTTACTTATACATTACTTTATGGACATTTATTTAGCTCATATTTAGTTAGAACAACATTGAGAACTATATTTTTATTTATTCTTTTATTTTTTTATTTTGTTTCTCTTTGTTTGTTCACGATTTTTTCTTTTTCTTATATTTTTATACACTAATTAATTTCTAATTCCTTATTAATTCAAGAAAAATAGAGGTCATTTGCAATGAATTAAAAAATTAAAACATTGTAAAGAAACCAAAAAAAATATAAGAAAAAATAATTTATCAAAATCACTACAATAAAATAGAAATTAAAGAAGCGAAATATCTAGTCAATCATTTTTCTACGGGTTATTCTAAGTTTGATATTTGTAAGTTCCTAGGTCATATCAAAATGAAAGGTCCTTAAGAAAGAGGACGAAGTCATCGATTTCAATATGGTAACACTTCATTTTAATAAATTATTTTTTTCTTAAAAAAAAAAGAACGTAAAAAGAAATTCAAAAATTCAAGACCTTGAAATCATAAGTATAGATGATTGACCAATATCACTTAAATAAAAAAAGAACCCCCTTCAAAGAAATTAAGTTTAGATTTATTATTTTTAAGAAAATATTGGAAAAGGGTAAAATGAAACAAAATTTCAAGATCATGAAATCACTAGTGCAAATAATTTAATTATCAATATCACCAAATAAAAAAAAAACACACGAGTAAAAAGAAACAAAATTTCAAGATCATGAAATCACTAGTGCAAATAATTTAATTATCAATATCACCTAAATAAAAAAAAAAGAAACACAAAAAATTAACTTCTTAAAGAGCATCAGAAAAATCATAACAAAAGAATTCAATGTTGAACCGGCAACAAAAATTAAATCTCGCCATGAGCTTGACTAAGAGTTTAAAATCAAAAAAGTAAAAAAAAACTTTACTTAAGATGAAGAACGCGTACGCCAAAAAAAAATTCAGAGATCATGAAATCACAATTACAAATAATATATCAACATTCAACATCACTCATATAAAAAAATGAATTTCACTTAACTTTTTCCTTCCATTGCTCACCGCTTGCACCATCATTGTCGACTGCCGGTGTAACTCATTCTTACATTTTCATATAAAATAATTAATTTTTAATTCTCAATTAATTTAAGAAATATAAAGTATATTTACAACGAATTTCACAATTTTTTTTTCCTTTCACTACCAGCTACTTCACCGCCATCGCAAACCGTAGATTCTGTTACAATAAAGATCCTCTAGCAAAACTTATTTTTGTATATTAAAAGTCTTTATTTTCTAAAATAATCTGAAACTTCTGAGAAACATCACTTCTTGAGAGTATACAGTAAAAAAAATCAGGTAGATATTGAGGGAGATTTTGCTATTTAAATTATACTCTTATGGTATCACTAATTCACTATAAGCAATAGAGATTACAAATATCTTTAGAAGTGAACTCTCACACTTCAGTCATGTGTCAAAGCTTCCGTTAAATATCTTTATTCTTTATGAAGTAAATTTAAAATTACTGATAGAAAATATATATAGCTATATTTTTACTAAAGGTGGGAGATTATATTTTGATGGAAAAAGAATGGCATAACTTGAATCAGTTAAATGTACTTTAAAAATATGAATCTCATCGTGCAAAAATAACATAAGTTTTTAATTCTGCAAATTTCATCATATAAGTTACGTAACTTTTTACTTTTGCAAATATGAATCTATAGTTTTGTAATTCATAATACACAAGTCATGTGGTTCTTTGTTTTGAAACTATGAAACATAGAAGGATGAAAATATTTTAAGGATGATTTAAGATATTTGAATACAACTTACTTATAAATTATAATTTTATAGACGTTTATGTACCCCCTATTTTTGTTTGAAGAAGAATATGTATCACCTTAAGACTATAGTATCAGTCTCATAATGTAAAATGCATTACACATGCATCATGCCACTGGCACGTCAGCACAACATCAGAACAACATCGAGAATTATCTAAATTTTAATTTAATCTTTTATTTATTTTCATTTCTCTTTGTTTGTTCACAATTTTTTTTTTATATTTTTATACACCAATTAATTCCTAATTCTTTATTAATTCAAGAAAAATAGACGTCATTTGCAATGAATTTCAAAAAGCTTTTTTTTATTTCACTACTCACTGTTTGCACCGTCATTATCAGTTGTTGGTGTAACTCATCCTTATATTTTTATACACTAATTAATTCCTACTTCCTAATCAATTCAAGAAAAAATGTGATCATTTGCAACAAATTTTACAAAGTTTATTTTTTCACTACTTATCGCTTGCACCACCTAATATCGCCGTCAATTCTTTTGTATTGGTGATCGTCTGACAAAGCTTTATTTCCCTATATTGTGTATGTGTCTTTGATGAGAAATTGCTAGATAAGTATACTTCGT
The DNA here is from genome assembly GCF_002878395.1 of Capsicum annuum. Lineage (NCBI taxonomy): Eukaryota > Viridiplantae > Streptophyta > Magnoliopsida > Solanales > Solanaceae > Capsicum > Capsicum annuum. The sequence goes on along the minus strand of NC_061113.1, from coordinate 16,779,243 downwards.
GTATCATGAGGGATTTGGAGAAGGAAAAATGGGGTGCGGGTGTTTGTGTTTGGAGGGGGTGGGGGTGGGGAGAGGTTCAAGGAGATAGAGCCAAGGTAGGTGGTGGCTGAGAAGCGTGGGGAATGATTGAGGTGGGGTGGGGGGTTATAATATTCAAAAATCATCTTTATATTTTTTTCCTTTTTTTTGGTCATATCTCATCATTTTGAGATAGTATTTTTTTCTTCTTCAAACAAAAATAAGGGGTAAATAATCGCACACAAGATTGTAATGTCAAAGTAGTTTAGTGGAGAAGTTCACAAGGAATTTTATATGTTTTTTCTACTTTTATTTGTGTTAAACTTGCTTGTAACTTGACTATTTCAATAAATATTTTGGTTCTCTATCAGTATTATATGTATGAAATAAGTCTTCTCATGCGATTTACTTTCTTACATATTATTTATCTTATAATTCAATTAAGAAAAAGGATTTATGTGTGCTTAAAGATGAAAATGCATACGCCATCATTGACTGTTACAATTAATAAAATATCCTTTAAGTAGATTTTTTTCAATATTGAGATAATCGAATCCTGAAATAAATATTTTTGTAGATTATCTTTCTGACAATATGAAATAAAGAAATGAATAATAGACTTATCCTGTATATCAAGAAAACATAAATTTGCATGTGAGCATTATTGTGCGTGTACGTTTCCTGATTGGCTGAAATAATACAAAATGATAAAACATCACTAAAATATATAGATGGCTTAAATTACAATCTTAAGACATCTCTGTAACCAATAAATATCATAAATATCTTTAGAAGTGAACTCTCACACTTCAATAATGTGACATATCAAAGTTTTTGCTAAATATTTTTCTTCTTTAACTCAATCCAAAATTACTAAATTTGACAGTAAATATGTAATAGCTACCTCTTTAATTATTGTCCGCGAAAGAAATTAAATTTCGATGAAAAACAGGTGCCATAAATCAGATCAACCAAATGTACTTTTGAAAACGTAGATCTCGTTGTGCAAATCACATGATTTTTTGATTTCACAAATCTTTATTCGTTATGATTTATAAAATATAATTTTAAATACTCCAATATTTTCTTTTCCCTTTATACTATCTTAGAAGATTTTAAACCACACCTCTCATATTTCAATTAATGATGTTAAACATATAACATAATGCTTAAATACTAGTTTGGAAACTTACAATTGATCTTCTTGCTGGAAACGGATCATCTATAATAGTCATGACTCAAAATCACAGGTCGTTGAAAATCGTCACTTGATAGGATAAGTTTTCTAGTTCTGCAGCATAAAAACCTTTCAGTAATGTAGAGATAACCAACTCTAGTCGTCCTTTAGACGATTTAAAGTTTGCTCTTTCAACACCAATAATGGCGTTTATATAGACAAAGTTAGGATTTAGGGTTAGATTAACTAATGGGCCGACTCATTTAGCCAGCATTTCTTATGAGTGTATTAGACCCAAAAGATATTTGTCTTACAACAACAACACTAATGTCATATTTCTTTAAAAATCAGGAGACTTGCACGTGAAATTTTAGAATTATTCCTCTAATTATCATCATATCTTCTAAAATTAACCTCAAATTTCTTCACATACACGTTGGATCGTCTCATCCTTTTACCACCGGCAAAATTGACAATATTTGATGATAAGGGTTGAGGTAGCACGACTCAATTATTAGATCGGTTAATATGCTTTCAGGTGAACATGAAAATCTTTGTGAAAGTCGCTTATTTTGTTTTTGCCTACCAGCTATACAATTGACTTTCTACACCTAAATTTCTTCTCCAAGAAGAAATATTATGTAGGAATACTATCTTTATGTGATGTATGTACATGTACAAAATTTATTTCTGGTGGTTTCGCTCTACATGTGTATTTGTTTTCTTGATTCAATAGGATTCCTTTACTTGCATCAGCCCATCTTATTGGCCAAGTTTGATCAGCTAACTTCAAAGTCTCATTTTGGTTGAGACGTTCTCTTTGATGAAGTCGAGATCTCAAATCCTTTTTGTCTCTTTCTTCCATTAATACCAAATCGTGATAATGGGAAGATGATGATGATGATGATGATGGTGATTGTGAATCTGAGGAAGAATTAATAAAATCTAAAGACTATAATACCAACTTTACAATGTAAAAAGTGCATTACACATGTATCACGTCATTGTCACATCAGCAGCTCTGACTTATTTTCTTGACCCAATGTTGGAAAGATTCCTTTACTTGCTCCAACCCATATTATACGCCCAATTTGATTAGCAGACTTCAAAATCTTATTTTGAATGAGACTTTCTCTTTGATGGAGTCAAAGTCTCATGTCCTTTTTGTTTCTTTCTTTTTTTGATATCAAATCGTGATAGTGGAAAGAAGATGGTGAATATGAATCTATAAATATAACATGAAGAAGAATAGATACCACCTAAAAACTACAATACCAGTCTTACAATGTGAAGCATATGACACATAAATTACATCATTGTCATGTCAGCACATCAAAAGTTATCGAAATTTTAAGTTTTTTTTTTTTTAATCTCTTTTTGTTTACTCTCAATTTTTCCTTTTCCTTATATTTTTATACAAGGTTTAATTTGTAATTCCTAATTGATTCAAGAAAAAGAAGTTATTCGCAATGAATTTCACAAAGCTTTTTCAATTTCACTCTCCGCTTGCATCATCATTGTCGGTTGCCAGTGTAACACATTCTTATATTTTTTTCGAATATATATATATATATATATATATATACACACACACACCATTCTCATGATTCATTTAATCAGCGTCAAATTGATATCATATTTTTTTGAATCAGGAAATTTGCTCGTGAAATCTTTAAAGCTCCCTTTAAATATTATTCTTTTTTAAAATCAATCCCAAATCTTTCCACTATTAGCAAAATTGATCACACACATTATTAAACAGTGAAGTATTTCTTTCAAATAAACATGAGTTTTATCCTGCAATTTACGTGGCTCTTTGATTTTAGTTTTCTTCTTGAACTTGTAGCAAATTAAACTTGACTTCACTTGATTTTCATCTACCTTTTTATCTTCACCATTTCTAGGATTTTCCTTTATCATAATTTTTTTTTTTTTTTATAATGGTGAGATCTCATTCAATTCTCGTGTAATTCAACTATTTTATCAAATGCTTAATTGTTATTTCTTATCAGCACATACACTACCTCACATAATTTATACTTTCGATAAGTATTATGTTTCCTTGCTCTTTAATTGAGGACAGGAATTTAGACACAGAACACAAGTTTTAAGATGAAAAGAGATATATCTCTCACAAAAGAACCGCTTCTCTATGTTGAATGAGTGGAGAGTTATAATTAGTGATTATGAATTCACAAAACACAAGCATCCCGTCATTGACACGTCAGCATCACATCACCACCACGTCAAAACGACATTAAGAATTATCTAAACTTTAATTTATTCTTTTATTTTTTTCGTTTCTCTTTGTTTGTTCACGATTTTTCCTTTTTCTTATATTTTTATACACCAATTAATTCCTTGATCCTTATTAATTCAAGAAAAATTGAGGCCATCTGCAATGAATTTAGCAAACTTTTTTCTCTTCCACTACTCACCTTTTGCACCGTCATTGTTGATTGCCAATGTAACTCATCCTTATATTTGTAAAGGGAGATTCAAGAGTTGGTGACAAGTACATGCAGTAGATACAAGAAACACAGCAAAACATAAAAAGGTATGGAGGAAAATAGATATACATAAATAACTCACCTAGAATCTGATAGGGTGGTATGAACCCCGAATGGAGTTCATTCCCTTGAAGATAATAGGAGAGATGATGAGTGTAGTACCTCGGAAGAGTTTGTTCCATTAATAGATCTGAACATCAAACATCTGAAAACTAATAAGCACGGCTTGGAGATAGATCCAATAGAACCTGAATACACAACACCTGGTGAGAGTTTAAGGTGACTTGAGTTGTATTTGGTTCAAAGCAGCTTATTTTAAAGTTTAAAGTATATGAAGCTCAAATCGAACAAGACAAAGGAATAACAGGAAAACTCAAAAATGATGGAAGATTACCTGGCAAGATGTGATAGCCGATGACACCGGATACGAAGTGAAAACCACAGATTGAAGATAGACCACGAATCGAAGATGTGAAGAAGAGGAACAGTAGATGCATTTTCACTTTTTCTTTTAGACATTTGATTTTTTGCTTACCACTAAGCTTTCTAAAATTATTTTTACATTATTTGGATTTCGGTCTTTTCGGATCCAACTCTATTTTGTACAAGCTTTATTCCTCTTTATTTTATCTTTTTCGTTTCTCTTTGTTTGTTCACAAATTTTTCCTTTTTCTTATATTTGTATATACTAATTAATTCCTAATTTCTAATTCCTTATTAATTCAAGAAAAATAGAGGTCATTTGAAATGAATTTTACAAAACTTTTTTCATTTCACTACTCACCATTTGCACCGTTGTTGTCGATTGCCGGTGTAACTCATCCTTATATTTTTATACACTAATTAAATCCTAAATCCTAATCAATTCAATAAGAATGTGATCATTTGCAACAAATTTTATAAAGTTTTTCTCTTTCACTACTCGCCGCTTGCACCACCCATTGTAGGCCATTAATTCTATTATATTGGCGATCGTCCGACAAAGCTTCATTTTTCTATATTGTGTATTTGCATTTGACGAGAAATTGATAGATAAGTATACTTTGTAGTTTGTATATCGGATGGGATTTGAAGAAGGAGAAATTGGATGCGGGTGTGTGTATTTGGATTTTTTATTTTTTTTAAGACAGGTGGTTGCTGAAAAGCGTGGGGTGGGTTGGGGTGGAGGTGTTATAATATTCAAAAATCACCCTCATTTCTTTTTTCTTTGCCACATCTCATTCTCATCATTTAGAGGTAGTATTTTTTCTTCTTCAAACAAAAATAAGGGGTATATAACAAAGGCGGCTCAAGCATATTTGTGGTTTAAGGTAAAAATTAAACGGAGATCTTAAATTTTTAAGAAAAAATAACTTTTTTTAATAAAATCTATTTTTAAAATTATATAATTAATTTTTTCTAATTATACTTTTTTAAGTAATAATATAATTAATGTACTTAATCTTTCTTGAGACATAATATTCTATATATGAATTTCTTCTAATAATTCTTTCTTTTAAAGTATATACAAAATTTATTTTATTATAAATAATATTTAATTTTTTTAAAAAATTATAATATATTATCGTAAAAAATGAGGTCCCTCAAATTTGGAGGCCTTAGACGGCGCCTATTTTTTTAAGTGGTAGAGCCGCCTCTGGTATATAATTGCACGCAAGGTTGCAATGTTAAAGTAAATTAGTGGATAAGTACAAAAGGAATTTTATATGTTTTTCCTACCTTTATTTGTTTTAAACTTTTCTTGTAACTTGACTATTTCCATGATATTTTGGCTACCTCTCACTATTATATGTATGAAATAAGTCTTCACATGCGATTTACCTTCTTACCTTTTGCTTACTCTTATAATTCAATTAAGTTGAAGGATTTATGTGTGTTTAAAGATGAAAATGCATACACCATCATCGATCGTTACAATTGATAAAATATTTGTTAAATAGATTTTTTTAAGATTGAGATGATTGAGTCATGAAATAAATATCTTTTAAATTACTTTTTTGATAATGTGAAATAAAGAAATGAATAATAGACTTATTACGTATATTTTAACCAAACATGAATTTGCAAGTGAGTATTATTGTGCGTCATACGTGTCATGATTTACTAAAATAATATAAAATGATAAAACATCCCAAAAATATATAGACGGCTTAAAAGACAATCTTAAGATATCTATGTAATCAATTAATATCATAAATATCTTTATGAACCTTCACACTTCAGTCATGTGACATATTAAAGTTTCCGCTAAATATTCTCCTTCTTTAAATTAATACAAAATTACTAAATTTGATAGTAAATATGTGATAGCTACCTCTTTAATTACTATCAGCGAAAAAATTAAATTTTGATGGTAAAAAACGAGCACTAATTTAATGTACTTTTGAAAACGTAAATCACATTGTGCAAATCATGTGATTTTTTGATTTCACAAATCTTTATTCATTATGATTTATAAAATATAATTTTAAAAACTCCAATTTCTTTTTCTTTTTCCTTTATAGTACCTCAGAAGATTTTGAAGTACACCTTACATACTTCAAATAACGATGGTAAACATATAACATAACAATTAAATGCTAATTTGGAAACTTAGAATTGTTCTTCTCGCTGGAAACGAATCATCTATAACAATCACGACTCAAAATCACTAGTCGTTGGAAATCCTTACTTGACAGGATGAATTCCCTAGTTCCACGACATAAACACCTTCTAGTGAGGTATAGATAACCAACTTTAGTCTTTCTTTAGATGATTTAGAGTTGTTCTTCAACACCAACAATGGTGTTTATATAGACAAAGTTAGAACTTAGGGTTAGATTAACTAATGGGTCGACTCATTTATCTAGCATTCCTTTATGATTTTATTAGGCCCAAACGATATTTGTTTTACAACAACAAAACTAATGTCATATAACTTTAAAAAACACGAGACTTGCACATGAAATTTTATAATTTTTCTTCGAATTTTCATTATATTCTTCTGAAATTAACCTCAAATTTCTTCACATAACAGTTGGATCGTCTCACCACTAGCAAAATTGGCAATATTTGATGGTAAGGGTTAGGTAGCACGACTCTATCATTCGATCGGACAACTATGCTTTCAGATGAACATGAAGCTCATTGTGCAAGTGACCTGTTTTGCTTTTGCCTATCAGCCATACAATTAACCTTCTACACCTAAAATTCTTCTCAAAGAAGGATTATTCTGTAGGAATACTATCTATATATGATTTATGTACGTATACAAAATTTATTTCTAGTGATTTCGGTCAATATGTAGATTTGTTTTTTGACCCAATATTGATAGGATTCCTTCGCACCAGCCCATCTTGTAGGCCAGTTTGATCCGGTAGGATTTCAAAGTCTCATTTTGGATGAGACTTTCTCTTTGATGAAGTCGAGGTCTCAAATTCTTTTTGTCTCTTTCTTCCTTTAATACCAAATCGTGATAATGGGAAGAAGATGAGGATGGTGACGATGATAATGATGATGATGTATGTGAATCTGTAATTCTAACAAATTTTTTAACTAACAAGTGTTTTAGTTTTGCAGTACACAAGTCTAGAACTCATTTGTAGATTTACCACAAGAGTCAAAAGGCATAGCAATTTTAGACCAGCAACAAGTCCCATAATTAAGAATTAAGAGAATGAAGAGAAAAGCTCCAGATGAACAACACATGAACAACACACTCTGAATAAAACATCAAAATAGACTCCTCAACATTTAAAGGGAGATTCAAGAGTTGGTGACAAGTGCAATTGCATGTCACGACCTGAACTAGAGCCTGTGTCATGCCTCAAATTTCGTTGGGGCGGACAGGCACCCATTTTGGGAGAACCAACTCTTAGCCATGTACTTTTCATGCATGTAATTATGGCATTTAAAGCTTCAGCTAGTATGGATATGATGCATTGATAAAACAAACCACGTAAGTAAGTCCAAATACAAGACTTGGCTGTTGGGGCTACAACGTTAAAAGAACACAATACTACCACACTTAATTCACATAGTCTGCAAAGCCTCTAAAAGACACATGGACACTTAATTAAGGTCGGGACAAACCCCCGCCTTGCTCATAACTGCTACACAATACCAAAATATATAACAGACTCGGAAAGCTCCAAATTAACTTGGAGCTCACCAATAGCAGCTGGATGTCCTGTGCTCCTACTGGGGTGGTCTACTAGCTGGAGTACCTGTACCTGCGGCATGAAACATAGTGTCCCCCACGAAGGGTGTCAATACAAAGAGTGTATTGAGTATGTACGGCATGAAGTGACTATAAATAAGACAAGATCTCAACAAAATCAGTTATCAATATATAACTATAAAGATAAGGATAGAATACCAACTTTGCTTATGTTTATGGGATCGTGTACATTACATTCTTTACTTTGCTTTATTCTTCTTTACTTTATAATATTATAAGGCATAATACAAATGACCAGCTGATCAGTGGTAAAAGAGGATGACCCATACTAGGCATTTTAACCCCGGGATACGTTCCTCACAAGTACACAAATTGGGATCGACCCATGCTAGGCTTTTCTTTCACCCCTAGGATACCACCCGTAATATTGGGATTGACCCATGCTAGGTGTTTCTTCCACCCCTGGGATACCACCCAAAATATATAGACTCACTTCAGATCATTCTTTTCATCTTTAAAGTTGTTGTTTTGGTGGTCATGTATTAGAGTTGGAACTTTGGACCAGTAGCAAAAGGTGTGAAAATATGCACTATATGCAGTAGCAATGAGGTCGAATACAACAATAATAGAAGTATAACACATAGGAGCTTAGCTAACATCATGGGTCATGTTAACTAAGAGAACAACTCGTAAGGCTTATTTCTGAAAGCACCCATATCATACTATTATTTAGAAAGGAAATGGATAGATCTAGTAACAAACATATCTTTAGGTACTTTAACAACCTGACAAGTTAGAATAAGGTTGTTAACCACCTTGGGGGTTGTACGTTGTAGTTATGTATAATTTGAAAACAAGAACACTTAGGAAGCTTACTTTGTAACAAAGGAGTTAGATTCATGCCAAAGAGTATAGGATCGATGAACCATACATACCTTGCTGCACAACTGATCACACTTTCACTTAACGTCTTCCCTTTTAGATTACTAACCTACAATAGCATAAGACTAGTATTAGTAGTAGGTAATTAACATATTCACACCATTTAAACTTACTAAAATAGTAACCAGGCAGTAATCCACAATCAACTAATCCAAGGGTGTTCTCTCAACCTCATTCTTCTCCAATTACATTCACACGTGATGTAACTTCTTATAACATCCCCTTAACAGTTTCATCTTTATTGTACTCTCAAAACAGTATATCAAGTGATGTGGGCAGTAAACTTATGCAACATTCAATTTGGTGGTGTACCATTATACTCTTTTTCTACCTTTCAATGGAAATTATTCACACCATTCCCCAATGTCAACTAAGCAACCCCCAACATGCATACATAAAACAGATCCAAAACAGCCCCAAATACCCCTTAATATGGCAACCAAAAATTGAACCCACCATCCCTTGAGTTCTTAACAACAACATATACACAATCCTCAACCAACACACATATATAGGAAAAGGGCAAAAATGGACAGTAGTCATACCTTAATTTCGGTGGTAGTGTATTCCCTTAATGTATATCTCTTCAATAGTTTGATCCCTTTACTCACAAACCAAAAGTGAAGAGAAAAAAATCTCTTAATAATCAAGGATAAAGGGACTGCCAAACTTAAAATGGGATATCTTATAGTTTAATCATGGAGAACATAATCCTTATAGTATTCTTAAGATGTGATCATGATTTGTTCACTTACCATTAACTTGGAAGGAAGGTTTCCAAAGAATCCTAGTGGAATTTTAGGGCTGCTGCATAGCTAAGAGAGAACAAGAGAGAAAATCTTGAAAGTTGTTTTTTTTGGCTAGTTAAAATGAGCTATAAGGGCTGGTTTTAATCTTTTTAAAAAGAGTTTGTCTTGGCCGACTTTCTTGATCATTTTTTGGCCATAATTTATCAAGTAGGTGATGCACCTACTTTTTCATTATATTGGGACTTTGTGGATTAAAACCTATTGGGCCTTGGCTGCCCATTCTCCTTCTTTTCTCTTATATAATTTGGGGCAGAATTAACTTAAGTAGGTGATAGTGTATTTGGCTCAATAAGCTGGTCAAGAGATCCTTAATAGGTGATGAACCTACTTAGTTTTTAAGTTGGTCAAAAGGTCAAAGTAAGTGATTCACCTACTAGCTTAAAATAAGTCAAGCAAGCACCTCAATATTTTGTTCTATTTTAAGATCAAAATGCTTATAGTTAAACTTAAAACTTGGTCACTTCATCCTTTAGATTCAAATACCTACTTAAGGGCCCAAGTTTATATGCTCTCATCGAAGGTAACTTAATCATACCACGTTTCAATACATGTGGGAACTCTTCCAAACCTATCTTATCGTTACCAATCACATAGGATATCCGAGCCCATTACCTACCCCATAAGTCCATATCAAGTGCCACATAAGTAGAACTAGTACACGTGGAATATAGGGTGTTACATCCTACCCCCCTTAGAAATATTCGTCCTCGAATGCTAGCATAACTAGCTAGCCTAAACGAATATAAGACTAAATTTAAACTCATTGTTATACATATAACACTTGTGTATTTATACTTACTTGTTATGCCCCAAATCAGCATCCTTGGACCAAGTCTTTAGATTCAAATAAATGAGGGTACTTTGACTTCATTGCTTCTTCGGCTTCCCATGTGATTTCTTCTGCTTGCGGGCTCCTCCAAAGCACTTTTACTGAAGCTATTTCTTTATTTCTTAACTTCTTAACTTGCCGATCTAGTATAGCAGTAGGCACTTCTTCATAGGTGAGTTCTTCCGTAACCTGCACATCTTTAGTAAGAGTAATATGAGATGGATCTCTTATGCACTTGCGGAGCATTGAGACATGAAACACCGGATGCACCATTGAAAGCTCTTGGGGTAGGTCTAACTCATATGCCACTTGGCCAAATCTTTGAATAATCTTATATGGCCCTATGTAGTGGGGACTTAGTTTTCCCTTTTTACCAAACCTCATTACCCCTTTTATTGGAGATACCTTCAAGAACACCCAATCTCCTATAGAAAACTCTAACCCTCTTCTTCTAGTATCCGCATATGATTTATGTTGGCTTTGAGCTGTTTCTAATTGTTGTTGTATCACCTTAACATTTTCTATAGCTTAATGAACAAGATCTGGCCCAAATAAGGTAGTTTCTCCCACTTCAAACCACCCAATTGGTGATCTACACTTTCTGCCATATAAAGCTTCATAAGGTGCTATTTTGATACTCGAGCGATAACTATTGCTGTATGCAAACTCAATTAGTGGAAAATTATCATCCCAACTACCTTTGAAGTCCAATACACAAGCACGCAACATATCCTCTAATGTTTGGATTGTACGTTCCACCTGACCATCCGTTTGAGGGTGAAAAGTTGTGCTTAAAATCACTTGCGTTCCCAAACTCTTCTGGAATGACCTCCAAAAATGGGCAGTAAATTGAGCTCCCCTATCAGATATAATAGAGATTAGGACTCCATGCAGCCGAACTATCTCTTTAATATATAATTTTGCATACTCTTCAGCTGTGTACGTAGTCTTAACCGGTAGAAAGTGTGCTAATTTGGTGAGTCTATCAACTATTACCCATATAGAATTAAAATTTCGAGACGAACGAGGTAGACCAGCGATGAAATCCATGTTGATCATATCTCACTTCCAAGTTGGGAGCTCTATAAGCTGCATATAACCTCCTGGATTTTGGTGCTCCACTTTGACTTGTTGACAGTTTGGACATTCAGCTATAAATTCTGCAATGTTCTTCTTCATGTCGCCCCACCAATACACCTCATTCAAGTCATGATACATTTTACTTGAACCAGGATGGATAGAATATCTTGAATGATGTGCCTCAGTCATAATCTTCTTTCTTAGCCCATCTACATTAGGTACACATAATCTATTTTGGCATCGAAGTATTGCCTCTTATGTAAGCTCAAATGCCTTTGTTGTACCTTGTTGTACATTTTCCTTAAGCTGTAAAAGAATAGGATCTATGTATTGTTTCACTTTAACTTCGGCTACTAATGAGGATTCTGCTGCATTTTGCACAATAACGCCTTTATCTGAAGATTCAATAAAGAGAACCCCTAAGCTAGCTAATTGGTGTAGATCCCTAGCTATCCCTTGCCTTTCCATGGGCTGCCTATAATTACTTGCCATCGCCTTACGACTTACGACTTAGTGCATTGGCTACCATATTTGCTTTGCCCGGATGATATAAGATATCAACATCATATTCTTTTAACAACTCAAGCCATTTTTGCTGCCTCAAGTTTAGGTCCCTCTGGTTAAAGAGGTACTACAAACTCTTGTGGTAGGTATGTATATCAACATGTACCGTATACAAATAGTGGTGCCATATTTTTAAAGCAAATATAACTGCTGCTAGCTCAAGATCATGTGTTGGATAATTCTTCTCATGTGGCTGCAATTGTCTTGAGGCGTAAGCTATTACTTTACCATATTGCATCAAAACTCATCCTAAGCCAACTCCTGAAGCATTACAATATACCGCATAGCCTTTTGTGCTATCTGAAAGTACCAATATGGGTGTAGAAGTCAACTCATTCTTCAAATCTTGAAAGCTTCTTTCACACATTTCATCCCATTAAAACTTAGCTTCTTTATGTGTTAACTTTGTTAATGGTGTAGAAATAGAAGAAAAACCCTCAACGAACTTTCTATAATAACCTGCCAAGCCTAGGAAACTACGAACCTCTGTAGGCGTCATGGGTCTTGGCCAGTTCTTCACTGCCTCTATCTTTTGAGAATCAACTCTTATTCCTTGATCGGATACAATATGACCCAAGAATGCTACCGATTTTAACCAAAACTCACATTTGGAGAACTTTCCATACAACTGATGATCGCGAAGGATTTGTAACACCTGTCGCAAATGATTAGCATGGTCTTCTTTTGATCTTGAATACACCAGAATATCATCTATAAATAATATAACAAATACATCCAAGAATAGATTAAACACTCTATTCATCAAATCCATGAAAGCTGTTTGTGCATTAGTTAGCCCAAATGACATAACTAAAAACTCAAAATGGCCATATCGCATTCAAAAAGTCATTTTAGGTATGTCTTTCTCCTTCACTCTCAGTTGGTGATAACCTAACCTCAAGTCGATATTTGAGAAACACTTAGAACCTTGTAACTAATCAAACAAATCATCAATTCTAGGAAGGGGATATTTGTTCTTAATTGTCACCTTATACAATTATCGATAATCAATACACATTCTCAACGTGCCATCTTTCTTACATACAAATAACACAAGTGCACCCCAAGGAGATATACTAGGCCTTATGAAACCCTTTTCCAACAAATCTTTTAATTGTTTCTTCAATTCACGTAATTCTGCCATTCTATAAGGAGGAATAAAAATTGGTTGAGTACCTGGGATCACATCAATACCAAACTCTACTTCTCTTTCTGGAGGTAAACCCAGAAGCTCTTAGGAAATACGTCAAGAAATTTATTTACCACTGTGATGGATTGAAGAGTTGGTGACTCCGCCTCTATATCTTTCACCCTTACTAGATGGAATATGTATCCTTTGTACATTATCTTCCTTTCCTTAATATAAGAAATAAACTTTCCCCTTGGTGCCCCAATATTACCCCTCCACTCAAGGACTGCTTCCTTTGGAAAATAGAAATGCACCCTCTTAGATCGGCAATCCACTGTGGCATAACAAGAAGACAATCAATCCATACCCATTATAACATCAAAATCCACCATTTCAAGCTCCAAAAGGTCAGCCAATGTATCACGATTACAAACAGTTACTATACAATTACGGTAAACTCTTCTAGCTATAATAGATTTGCCAATTGGTGTAGACACTTTAAATGGCTTAGCTAGCAATTCTGGTGTTCTTTTGAACTTTCCAGCAATTAATGGAGTGACATATGATAATGTAGAGCCTGTATCAATTAATGCATATACCTTATGTGAAAATATGGACAATGTACCTGTAACCACGTTAAGAGAAGCCTCCAAATTTTGTTGACCTGCTAGAGCATATGTACGATTCTGAACACCACTAGAAATAGCTCCCTTAACACCCCTACCACGACCAGTAGGTATCTAATGACCCCTACCAAAATAAGGAACCAAGGATGATGATGCAACAATAGATCCAGTAGGTCATGCCATATCAGCCATGCCCCTTTTTGGGTAATCTCTCATTATGTGTCCCGGTGTGCCACACCAATAACAAGAATTTGTCCCAAACCGATATGTACCTAGATGATTTCTTCCACAATGCTTACAAAGTTGTCTAGGAGGTCTTGATTAGCTTGCACCTTCTTTCTCTCGATGCCCCACTACTTGTGAACCTTGAATCTCACCTTTTTGCCCGAATTGATTTTCCTTAACCCCCTGGAATCGAGGAGGAGCACCTGGTGTGGAGTAGGAAGGTAATGTTCTAGGGGGTCTATCAAAAAATTGAGGCCTGAATTCACTTTGAGATGGAGAAAATTGTCCCATAGATCTAGCCCTCTTGGAGTGCCCTCTTTCCAGCTCTTGTGTCCTTCTTTGCCTTTGATCCTCCATTTTTTGAGCAAATGCTTGTATTCTTGATATATCCATGTTTTTATTCAAGGCAGCACTAGTACAATCTCAAACCAAATATGGGTCCAATCTATCCACATATCGATGAACTCTATCCTCCATAGAAGGCA
>NC_061113.1:16760335-16761690 GCF_002878395.1 Capsicum annuum | reverse complement strand
ACCCAAAATATATAGACTCACTTCAGATCATTCTTTTCATCTTTAAATTTGTTGTTTTGGTGGTTATGTATTAGATTTGGAACTTTGGACCAGTAGCAAACGGTGTGAAAATATGCACTAGAGGCAGTAGCAATGAGGTCGAATACAACAATAATAGAAGTATAACACATAGGAGATTAGCTAAGATCATGGGTTATGTTAACTAAGAGAACAACTCATAAGGCTTATTTCTGAAAGCACCCATATCATACTAGTATTTAGAAAGGAAATGGACAGATCTAGTAACAAACACATCTTTAGGTACTTTAACAACTTGACAAGTTAGAATAAGGTTGTTAACCACCTTGGGGGTTGTACATTGTAGTTATGTATAACTTGAAAGGAAAAACACTTAGAAAGCTTACTATGTAATAAAGGAGTTAGATTCAAGCCAAAGAGTATAGGATTAATGAACCATACATACCTTGGTGCACAACTGATCACACTTTCACTTAACGTCTTCCCTTTTAGATTACTAATCTACAATAGCATAAGACTAGTATTAGTAGCTCATTAACATATTCACACCATTTAAACTTACTAAAATAGTAACCGAGCAATAATCTACAATCAACTAATCCAAGGGTATTCTCTCAACCTCGTTCTTCTCCAATTACATTCACACATGATGTAACTTCTTATAACATCCCCTTAACATTTTCATCTTTATAGTACTCTCAAAATAGTATATCAAGTGATGTGGGCAGTAAACTTATGCGACATTCAATTTGGTGGTGTACCATTATACTCTTCTTCTACCTTTCAATGGAAATTATTCACACCATTCCCCCAACGTCAACCAAGCAGGCCCAAACATACATACATAAAACAGATCCAAAACAACCCCAAATACCCCTTAATATGGCAACCAAAAATTGAACTCACCATCCCTTGAGTTCTTAACAACAACATATACACAATCCTCAACCAACACATGTATATAGGAAAAGGGCAAAAATGGACAGTATCCATACCTTAATTTCGGTGGTAGTTTATTCCCTTAATGTATATCTCTTCAATAGCTTGATCCCTTTACTCACAAACCAAAAGTGAAGAGAAAAAAATCTCTTAATAATCAAGGATAAAGGGACTGCCAAACTTTAAAAGGGATATCTTATAGTTTAATCATGGCGAACATAATCCTTATAGTATTCTTAAGATGTGATCATGATTTGTTCACTTACCATTAACTTGGAAGGAAGGTTTCCAAAGAACCCTAGTGGAATTTTAGGGTTGCTGTATAGCTAAGAGAGAGCAAGAGAGAAAATCTTGAAAGCTGTTTTTATTTTTTTCTTGAAAGCTGTTTTTTTTTTTTT
>NC_061113.1:16745580-16760235 GCF_002878395.1 Capsicum annuum | reverse complement strand
ATTTTTGGGCCATAATTTATCAAGTAGGTGATGCACCTACTTTCCCATTATATTGGGCCTTTGTGGCCTTGGCTACCCATTCTCCTCCTTTTCTCTTATTTAATTTGGGCAAGAATAAACTTAAGTAGGTGGTAGTGTATTTGGCCCAATAACCTGGTCAAGGGATCCTTAATAGGTGATGCACCTACTTAGTTTTTAAGTTGGTCAAAAGATCAAAGTAGGTGATTCACCTACTAGCTTAAAATAAGTCAAGAAACCACCTCAATATTTTGTTCCATTTTAAGATCAAAATGCTTATAGTTAAACTTAAAACTTGGTCACTTCATCCTTTAGATTCAAATACCTACTTAAGATCCCAAGTTTATATGCTCTCATCGAAGGTAACTTAATCATACCACGTTTTAGTACATGTGGGAACTCCTCCAAACCTATTTTACCATCACCAATCACATAGGAGATTCGAGCCCATTACCTACCCCATAAGTCCATATCAAGTGCCACATAAGTAGAACTAGTACACGCAAAATATAGGGTGTTACAGCCTGGCCGTGTTGAACATCCCGAACCATGAAGGCCCGGACATCCTACTCTATCTGGTAGTCATGCACAATATTCATATAATAAGAGAAGATGCGGAAATATAATTTGATATAGAAACATGATCATACTCTGAATTAAGTTTAACAATAAGGAATGAAATCCAAAATCAACTAAACAACATCTAGAACAATATGCGAAATCTCTACCACATGATCAAATGATAATTGTCTGAAAACTGGGACAAGGCCCTCAGTAAACCAAAACAAAAGGAATAACATAATATGATATAATAGACCTTATAGAACAAAGAAGGCTCATCACTGCACTGATCACTTCTCTCTGTATACTCTACTGCTTAGTCGGACCCCTAGATTGAGCCTCCAAACCTGGGAGGTAGGTGGCCAATATAGATGTACTGGTACGCAAAGCCAATCCAAAATAATAATTTATATTCAACATATATGAGAGTAATTTAAAACAGTTCATAAATATGTCATATGATAAATATCACCTGGGCATTTTTAAAAGACTCTGTAAAATCATCTGAACTTTGTAACACTCTTTGTTTTACTTCTGCGTTAGGTGGTATACCCTACAATTTTATAGCTTTCACCGACTACCTTATCTCGGTTACCGCCACGATATGAGTACTAGTGAGGGAAGAGCACACAAGATCACACAGCAGGGTGACACAACCCTAATTAAGTCATTATATCATGGTTGGGCTCAAGATCACGAAGCCGGGCTCCTAACCATAAGTCCCAATTTGGGATGACAAAGTACTAGGTACACAAGATCACATAGCAAGGTACCAAGTCTCGTGTCGATAAATCACGGTTTCGAACATAGATTCATTTGACTCGGGCTTTCTTCTAGTAACCATCTAACTTACATCAACCCAGTTTTTAACTCTTTAAAATATAGATTCTCTGAAATCAAACTCTAACTCTGTCATGGCATACATTTATATGGTATGGTCATACCATTGACTTGCAAGTCACATTCTCTGACCCATTTAGAAAATTATATCTCTGTTCTCAAAACATGGAATTTAGGACCACCATATCAACAATTCTTTTCAAGAAACTCATTCTTTAAAACTCATGTAAACATATGCAAGGAAACTCTCTTTGTCAACATTTCAGGAATTCAAGGTGGTCATGTCAAAGTTCCCAATTACATGCATTTCTTTCTCTTTAACACAACAACATCATAGTAACATCAATAAACACCCTCTCATTATTTCTAAATCGTGTTTCAATTACTATGACATTGAGAAAACTACTTTCAAATCACAAGGCATGCATTTCAACTCTTTTCCGACAAAACCATAATCTTTAATTCAATATACGAGAGGGGTTTCATAATATGTGCTCTCAAACAATCTTCAATCTCAGTTTTCATACATATTCATATACTTGTAAATCAATTCAAGGGGAAAAGACCTAAAGGAAACATTTATAATGCATAATTAAAACATAGATTCCAAAAAACCCTTTAAAATTCATGCTTGATAATCTTTAAATCATGATCTAGTGTTTACAAGCCCATGTAGTTTTAAGGATAAACCCCCACGTACCTCAAATTAGGACTTTGATAGATGCTTCTTGAAGCCTACGGTTTGGAAATTTTGAATTTTTAATCAATTTCTAAAACCCACGGTTGAATCTTGAGTGATCTTGATTCTTAGGTTGAAACCTAAGTGTTTAATTCTTCAGGAAGTTAGAGAAAATGATCATATTCTGGTCAATTGGGGGATTAATCATGTGTTTATGGCTGAATAAGGGTGGAGAAAAGACTAAAATACCCCTAAGAAAACAAAGAAAGTCGCAGTAGTCCCTCAGTTGACAGGCTGGTATGCTGAAGAAATTGGGCATAACATTTTACTCCAATATTGGATTTGGATGAAATTAGTTGCATTGGATAGAAGACTCAAAGAGATTTCATTTTATATATAGCAACCCTCCCAGTTCATTATATACATAAAGTTATGATCGTTTGAAGTTGACCTTGAAATTGTGGTCTGAAATGCACCCGAAATCAAAGGCATTTCAAACCAGTGTGTTATGCCCCTAAAATGCACCCAAGATGTACCATTTACTTTCCCCATCGAGTATCAATAAGAAAATTAAGAAACGGAGGTCGGAAAGGTTGCGAAATAATTCATCAAAGATTAAAAGCTAAAAATGAGACTAAGTCCCTTTGACACTTAGAGAAATTTTTGAGTTTTTACTCTATAAGCATGCTACTAGAAGCTAATACATGTACGATTTTCATAGGGTGTTACATTATCCCCTCCTTGGGATTATTCGTCCCCGAATGATGGTGCGGAACACAGATAAGCACGATTTCAAGAACACTAAGGCCATAAATGAATAAGACAAAGATTATTGTACCTTTTATTTCATCATTCACCAGATCAAATAAGTCTGGGTATCTATCTCTCATGTCATCTTATGATTCCCAAGTTGCTTCTTCAACTTTTTTATTTTTCCACAACACTTTAACCGAAGTTATCTTCTTGCTCCTCAATTTCCTAACTTGGCGATCCAAGATTGCTACTGGTTCTTCTTCATAAAACAAGGAGTCTGTCACTTTGATCTCTTCTAAAGGCAACACTAATGAATGGTCTTCGATACATTTCTTCAACATAGATATGTGAAATACCAGATAAACAGAACCCAGATTTGCAGGCAACTCTAACTCGTACACAACCCTACCTATCCTTTTTAAAATCTGATATGGCCCTATATAGCGAGGACTCAACTTACCTTTCTTCTCGAATCGCATGACTCCCTTCATAGGGGAGACTTTTAGAAATACCCAATCACCAACCTCAAACGTCAAATCCCTCCTTCTTACATCGGCATAGGACTTCTGTCTACTCTGAGCTGTCTTAAGCCGTTCTCTAATATTGTCACATCCTCCATTGCCTGATAAACAAGATCGTACCCAAATAACCGTGTCTTACCCACTTCATACCACCCTATTGGTGACCTACATCTTCTTTTATACAATGCTTCAAAAAGAGCCATCTTAATACTGGCAAGGTAGTTATTATTGTAAGCAAACTCTATCAATGGCAAGTGATCTACCTATCTACCTTTGAAGTCAATTACACAAGCCCTCAACAAATCCTCAAGGGTTTAAATGGTATGCTCAGCTTGTCCATCAGTCTGAGGGTGAAATGTAGTACTTAGGTTTACTTGGGTACCTAAACCCTCTGAAAAGATCTCTAAAACTGCGAACAGAATTGCGTACCTCGGTCAGATATGATGGATACGGGTGCTCCATGCAAACGGACTATCTTCTCAATGTATAACTTGGCATAGTCATTTCCCGAATAGTTGGTCCTCACAGGCAGAAAATGGGTGGACTTGGTCAGCCGATCAACAATTACCCAAATAGAATCATACTGATTTCGGGACCTTGAAATTCCCGTATTGAAGTCCATATTGATCATCTCCCACTTTCATAATGGCAAAGCTATCTCTTGGGAAGTACCACCTGGCCTTTAATATTCTACTTTAACTTGTTGGCAATTCAAACACTTGGAAAAAAAGTCAGCCACATCACGTTTCATATTATTCCACCAATAGATAGATTTTAGATTATGGTACATCTTAGTAGAGCTTGGGTGAACAACATACCTTGAAGTGTGACAAGGATCCTTTTCAGTAGACCATCTACATCTGGCACACATAATCTACCCTGATATCTCAGAATACCATCACCACCAATTTCAAAAGACATCACCTTCTGTTGACCCACATCTTTCTTAATTTGCATCAAGATGGGATCTTCAACCTACTTCTCTTTAACTTCTGCACAAAGGGAAGATTTTGATATCTCATGGACAATCACTCCCCCATCTTTGGAATCCAAAAGTCGCACTCCCAAGTTTGTCAGTCGATAAATTTTCTTCACTATCTCCCTCTTTCCTTTCTCAAAATGAGTAAGACTGCCCATAGATAATCTGCTGAGGGCGTCGGCTACCACATTCACCTTGCCTGGATGATAGTGAAGACTCATGTCATAATCCTTCAAAATCTCCAACCAATGCCTCTTCCTGAGGTTTAATTTTTTCTACGAGAAAATATACTATAAGCTCTTGTAGTCAGTAAATATATCAACATGTACCCCATAAAGATAATGCCGCCAGATTTTAAGCGCGAACACCACAGCCGCTAACTCGAAGTCATGGGTGGAGTATTTTTACTCATGCACCTTCAACTGCCTAGATGCATAAGCCACCACCTTACCATGCTGCATAAGTACACACCCAAGCCCCACTCGGGATACATCACAGTACACAACAAAAGCCTTTGTACCTTTCGAAAGAGTAAAAATAGGAGCAGTTGTCAACTTGTCTTTCAACTTCTTAAAACTATTCTCACAGGAGTCAGAGCACACGAACTTCACCTTTTTTCTGAGTCAACTTAGTAAGTAAAGCAGCTATGGAAGAAAAATTCTCTACGAACCTTCTGTAATATCTCGTCAAACCCAAGAAGCTCAAAATATCGATTGGAGTCGTAGGTTTGGGCCATTTTCTCACTGCCTCAACCTTTTGGGGATCAACCTTAATCCCGTCACTAGACACAATATGCCCTGGGAAAGCAATAACATTAAGCCAGAATTCACACTTTGAAAACTTTGAATACAACTTATGATCTTTGAGGGTCTGAAGAATAATTCAGAGGTGATTGGCATGATCCTCTTCACTCTTAAAATAAATCAAAATATCATCAATGAAAACTATGACAAAGAGATCTAAAACTGACGGAACACTCTATTCATCAGGTCCATAAAAGTTGCAGGGGCGTTAGTCATCCCGAAGGACATGACTAAGAATTCATAATGACCGTACTGGGTTCGTAAAGCTATTTTGGGAATATCTGACTCTCTAACCTTTAACTGATGGTATCCCGAATAAAGGTCTATCTTTGAAAAACATTTAGCACCCTGAAGTTGGTCAAAGAGATCATCAATCCTAGGAAGAGGATATTTATTTTTAACAGTGACCTTATTCAACTGACGATAATCTATGCACATACGCAAAAAATCAACTTTCTTTCGCATGAAGAGTACAGGTGCACCCTAGGGAGAAACACTAGGACAGATAAAACCTTCGTCTAGAAGATCTGCTATCTGTTCTTTCAATTCTTTCAGTTCTGCAGGAGCCATTCTATATGGCAGAATAGAAATGGAATGAGTATCTGCTAACAAATCAATACCAAAATCTATCTCCCTATCATGTGGTATTCCTGGGAGATCATCTGGAAAGACTTCTGGAAATTCATTTACCACAGGGACAGACGGAAAGAAAAGACTGTCAGTATTAGAATTTTTAACCCAAATAAGATGAAACAAACAACCTTTGGAAATAAGTCTATGGGCTCTGAGATATAAATTTCTCTCTAGGTGATAAAGAATGTCCCTCTCATTCTATCACTGGCTTATTCGGGAAAGAGAAAGTAACCTTTCGGGTTCTACAATCTAGCATGGCATAACATGAATGAAGTTAGTCCATCCCTAGGATAGCATCAAAATTAACCATATCCATGTCTACGAGGTCTGCCACTGTATCCCGACCACAGACAGTCACCATACAATTTTTATATACCCTCCTAGCTGCAATAGAATCTCCCACCGGAGTGGAAATATAAAAATGCTCAGCAACTACATCGGGTTCAAACCCAAAACCAACAGCTACATAAGGGGTCATATAAGACAAGGTAGACCCGGGATCAAGCAACACATACACATCACGAGAGAAAATTTGTAACATACTGATAACTACATCTAGTGAGGCCTCTTCCTCCTGGAGGTTGGTCAAGGCATACAACCAGTTACGACTACTACCAGTGGCTGAAATGGTGCCCTTTTGAGGCGGTGATGGTGCGGAAGAATTAGCCTGTGACTTGGCTCCTCCAATATTACCTCTAGTAGAAGGGCAATCTCTCTAAAGGTGACCCACTTAACCACAGAAATAACAATTTCTCCTCTCAAAGTAACACTTCCCAGGATGATTCTTCCTATAGATACTACAATGGGGAAAAGATCTGGTGGGTTGTGTCACGCTACCCTATGAACGGGTGTCCTGCATCCTTCCTCCACTATTATCCTAAGGATAAAAAGGTCGTTGATCACGTAGAGGTCTGTTCTTCTTAACTTGTTGTATGTGGACTGATAGTCTGGCGAAGTCCATGTCCCGATTCAGCATTGCTCCTTCACATTCAAGCACTAAGTCATCTGAAAGGCTGGATGCAAATTTTCTCATTCGGGCACTCATATTACCAGTCATCTCTGGAGCATAATGGGCTAGTTGATTGAACTTAAGAGTGTACTCCTGGACACTCATTTTCCCTACTTTAGATTTATAAACTCCTCAGCTTTGGCTTCTCTTAATTCTAGAGAAAAGAATCGATCAACGAAGGCTTCTAAACTATGGGCTCAATGCTCTCACCCTTCACATCCTCCCACTCATTATACCACTAATTTGCAACATCTTTAAGCTGATAAGCTTCTAATTTCACACCTTCCACCTCATCTGCATGCATTACTTTAAAGATCTTCTCTATTTCATCCGCAAACTCTTGTGGATCCTTCTCTACTTTGGTGCCAGAAAACTTGGGTGAGTTCATTCTGATGAACTGACCCACCTATTAGCCTCAGATATAACAGATACGGACCCAACATCTTCTGACCGTTGAGTCTATGTGGGTACCAACTGAGAAAGCATATGAATAGACTATCTAAATTCTGTATTAGACACCTCTCTCACGAGGCTGGGTCCGGTTAGTCCTCGCTTGGGAAGCTCTGGGTGCCATGGGTAGGCTGGTCTGAGTAGGTAGGACTCCCGGAGTAACATTAACCTCCAGAGTCTGAGCTTTGTTTTGGGTTCTTATTCCATGAGTGGGATAGACCTCATCAGTCTGCGCATTATCGTTAGTGCGATGGGAAGGCATGACTTTTTTCTGAAATACAAGAGATTATTGATTAAAGGACATATTAGACTCTAAAGCATGAACTACATCCAAAAAGAGGTGAAACATTCCAAAATTCTTAGTAGTCCCCTGCTTATAAGTGTGGCGCGCTACACACCCATAAATAAGACTCTACCCGACGTAATTTTAAAAACACCCTGAGACTATGAACCATGCTTTGATACCAAGTTTGTCACAACCTGAACTAGGGCCTGGCCATGACGGACATTCTGAACCATGAAGGCCCGGATGTCCTACTCTATCTGGTAGTCATGCACAACATTCATATAATAAGAGAAAATATGAAAATACAATCTGATATGGAAATATGGTCATACTCTGAATTCAGTTTAACAATAAGGTATGAAATCCAAAATCAACTAAACAACATCTAGAACAATCTGTGAGATCTCTACTGCATGATCAATTGACAATTGTCTGAAAACTGGGACAAGGCCCCCATTAAACCAAAACAAAAGGAATAAAATAATCTGATATAATAGGCCTTCTAGAACAAAGAAGGCTCACCACTGCACTGATTACTTCTCTCTGGATACTCTACTGCTTAGTCGGAACCCTAGATTGAGCCTCCGAACCTGAGAGGTAGGGGGTCAATACAGATGTACTGGTACGCAGATCAAATCCAAAAAAATAATTTATATTTAACATATATGAGAGCAATTTAAAACAATTCATAAATATGTCATGTGGTAAAAATCACATGGGCATTTTTAAAAGACTTTGTAAAATCATCTGAACTCTGTAACACTGTGTTTTACTTCTATGCTAGGTGGTATACCCTACAATTTCACAGCTTTCACCGACTACCTTATCTTGGTTGCCACCACGATAGGAGTACTAGTGAGAGAAGAGCACACAAGATCATACAGTAGGGTGCCACAACCCCAATCAAGTTATTATATCATGGTTGGGCTCAAGATCACGAAGTAGGGCTCCAAACCATAAGTCCCGATTTGGAATGACAAAGTACTAGGTACACAAGACACATATCAAGGTACCAAGTTCTCGTGTCGGTAAATCACGATTTCCAGTATAGATTCATTTGACTCGAGCTTTCTTTAGGTAACCACCTAACTCACATCAACCCAGTTTTTAACTCTTTAAAATGTAGATTCTCTAAAATCAAACTCTAACTCTGCCATGGCATACATTTATATGGTATCATCATACCATTGACTTGCAAGTCACATTATCTGAGCCATTTAGCAAATTATATCTCTGTTCTCAAATTAAGGAATTTAGGACCACCATATCAATAATTCTTTTCAAGAAACTCATTCTTTAAAACTCATGTAAACATATGCAAGGAAACTCTCTTTGTCAATATTTCAGGAATTCAAGGTGGTCTTGTCAAAGTTCTCAATTACATGTATTTCTTTCTCTTTAACACAAGAACTTCATAGTAACATCAAGAAACACCCTCTCACTATTTCTAAATCATGTTTCAATTACTATGACATTGAAAAAACTTTCAATTACTATGACATTGAAAAAACTACTTTCAAATCACAAGGCATGCATTTCAACTCTTTTCTGACAAAACCATAATCTTTAGTTCAACATACGAGAGGGGTTTCATATATGTGCTCTCAAACAATCTTCAATCTCAGTTTTCACACACATACATATACTTGTAAATCAATTCAAGGGGGAAATACCTAAAGGCCAAATTAACAATATAAAAAAAATATTTATAATGCATAACCCCTTTAAAATTCATGCTTGATAATCTTTAACTCATGATCTAGTGTTTACAAGCCCATGTAGTTTTTAGGATAAACCCCACGTACCTCAAATTAGGAATTTGATTGATGCTTCTTGAAGTCTACGGTTTGAGAATTCTGAATCTTCAATCAATTTCTAAAACCCACAGTTGAATCTTAAGGGATCTTGATTCTTAGGTTGAGACCTAAGTGTTTAGTTCTTGAGGGATTTGGAGAAAATGATCATATTCTGGTCAATTGGGGGCTTAATCACGTATTTGTGGCTGAATAAGGATGGAAAAAAGACTAAAATACCCCTAAGGAAACAAAGAAAGTCTCAACAGTCCCTCAGTTGACAAGCTGATATGTTGAAGTAAATCGGGCATAACCTTTTACTCCGATGTTGAATTTGGATGAACTTAGTTGCATTGGAAAGAAGACTCAAATAGCTTCCATTTGATATATAGGATCCCTCCAGGTTCATTATATACAGAAAGTTATGATCGTTTGAAGTTGACCCTGAAATTGTGGTCTGAAATGCACCTGGAATGCTGGAGCATTTCAAATGCATTTCAAACCAGTGTGTTATGCCCCTAAAATTCACCCTAAAATAGATTTGACTCTTTAAAATTGATCCGCGAACAGAGATTCTGGCTAAGGAATTCTGTTGACCGAGGGGAAGGTGTTAGGCACCCCTCGATCCTGTGGTTCGACAACGATCACTTGGTAGAGCGTATCAGTTAACTTTGACACCACGAGGGTATAAACCACACAAAACATGCAAAAACAATCAATCAAGCAAACAAGATA
Source organism: Capsicum annuum (assembly GCF_002878395.1). NCBI lineage: Eukaryota > Viridiplantae > Streptophyta > Magnoliopsida > Solanales > Solanaceae > Capsicum > Capsicum annuum. The sequence continues at coordinate 16,750,175 of NC_061113.1, read as the reverse complement.
ACACAATCCAAAATTTAGTGTCCAGTCCAATTATACAGTCCAAAAATAAAAAAATAAAAAAATGCGTAAAAATAAATCCTACTCTAAATTAATTCTAGACTAATGCTCTACCCGACGCCTCAGGCCTTCAACACGAACATCCTCCGGGTACATGATACCTCGGGGCATTCCCCGGTGAATAAATATATACAGATACTTTGGGGCATTTCCCGGCCAAATTATACAATTGATTCAAAAGTGATAAAACAAAACAATTCCAACACATATTTCAAACATTCCAACAATCCACCAATTCTAAATTTTGCCTACCCGAGCCTAGTGCTTGCCTACCCGCTAGATGACATATCACGTTCAACATCAACAATGAATCAAAATACTATAATATTCACTTTTATCAATTTTTGATTCACATTCCCCAAATAGTCAATTTTAATCCTCCATGAGATATTATTTCATCACACACCTTATAATTAATCCATAATCAAGGAAATCAAACAACAAATCAAAACAAACAATAATTCACATCACGGATCAACCAAAACACCGGATTCAATTCAAAGCATAGAACACGACAAATAACAAAATAAAGAAGAAAAGAAAGAGAATTAGAACTCGATTCGAAGGTTTCGAAATTCAATAATGCTTCAACGCAAGGACAGAAACCATGCCGAAGAACCTCGAATCGAACCTCAACAAAGGACTCACCAACTCCGTACTAAATCAACCGCAAGAATCCCAAAATTTGACCCGAACACGAATTCACGAAAGCAAACCCGCAACCCAAAGCAAAGATCACAAATCCCTACCAATCGTAACTAATTAGCGCACTCTATTACTGTTGTTGGTCACTTTCTGGTGGATGGTCGCCAGAATCGACACTGGTGGTCGGATTCAGTGGTTTCCCAGCATTCTTCGGTCACTGTTGTAGCGTCGCCGGAGCTCCGGTAAGCTTAACAGTGGCAGCGCTTCTCTCCTCCGCCCTGAATCATCTTTCATTCGATCTTTATCCCTCTCTCGCGATCTCTTTCAAGCCAAATTTTGTTTCTTTTCCTTTTTTAATCACAACCCCTCTTAATTTCTCTATATCTTCCCCGTTCTCTGATCATCTCTCGATTGTTCACCGTCTCTCTCTAATCTTTATTTTTTTCTCAAAGGTGTGTATGTCGAAGCTGGGAGGTGTATGTATTTGTAATGTTTTCAGTCAGGAATGATGAGGCGGGTGTATATCTATCTAATGGAGCTTCCCCATGAGGTGTTTATTCTGTAGTTCTTATATATTAGTCATGTGTGTTATTGTGTAGAAGAGAAATATGGAGATGATGATGTGGGTTTGTGCGTGTATATCCAAATATATGGAGAAGAAGATGGTGACAAAATGGGTCCTTTTTGTTAGGTGTACCCGTGGTCCCCCTTCTTTTAGGTTGTTATTGTGAGGATAAAAATGTGAGTGGGCAGGGAGGTGGAAGCTTTTGATTGGGTAGGTTGTTAGGATAAGATAAATTAGTTAGAGGTATTGTTTTTGTTTATTTTTGTATTTTTGTGGGATATAATTACATGGGGTTGGACACATGGTAAGCTGAACTAAAAATGAATAAAATTAGACTTCGGGAAGGACAAAATTAGGTGTCTACATCATGCCCCCTTTGAATGTAAACACGAAGTGTTTTTAGACAAAGAAGTAGACAGTGAGACCAAATTTTGACCCGACCATTATTCAAAGAAAGAAACAAAAGGAAGAAGGACAACCGGGTCTTGACTTAAGACATCCTACTTACCCAAGTTATGAGAGAATCAAGTCATAGGTATTTCAATGGATTGGAAAAAGATGGACTATATCGAGTTGGAGAGTCGAGTGAGGTTCCATCGAGGTTCCGGTCCACGGCTCTGTCATTACATTAAAAATGAAAATTACAAGTTAAAGCATAAATGAAATTACAAAAATCCTATCTATACAGCTTCTTTTGGACTCTTGACCTGAGTTTCATCACCCTATTCTTCAGGCGGGCTCCTAACTTGCTATTTCTTTAACTTGTTGCTTGCCTTTCAATTTCTTCACCCTGTTCTCCAAACGGGTTCCTGACTTGCTATTTTGTCAACTTGTTTCCATGCTTTTAACTGCTTCACCCTGTTCTGCAGGCGGGCTCCTGACTTGCTATTTTTCAATCTGTTTAACTTTTAACTTCTTCACCTTGTTGCTTGGTTTTCCATTTATTCTCCCTGTGCTTCGGGCAGGCTCCTGAAATCACATCCAAACTAAAAAGAAAATTATCCCAAACAAATATTATTATAAAGAGGTTTTATTTGCCAGAAAAGCAAAGTTTCAAAAATAGAAATTGAATTTTTGCCCCAGTTTATCATCAGAAGACTTTTGGAAAAGTCACATCATACCTACTTGTATGTTGCAATAATGAATCAAGACTCTGACCAAGAAATGCATCTCTTGAGAGTGCAATTGAATAAGCAAGACTAGGAAGTGCGTTTCCTAAGAATTAAAGTGAGGGATTCTAACTAGAAAGTGTGTCTTCTAGCGATACAAGTTTAAGTTAAAAGTGTGTCACCTGAAAAATGAAAACTAGCAAGGAAGTGTGTCTCCTAAGGATTAAGTGCAATAACTCGACTAGAAAGTGCATCTTCCAGGAATCAAAACTTAAGTTAGAAAGTGCATCACCTAAAAAGAAAAATTCAAATTACCCAATCAAGGAAATGCATCTCCTTACCAATGTTGCTTGAATTATCAAAATAAAGAAGTGCATTTCCTTATCAATGCCGCTTGAATTACCAAAACAAGGACAGCGTCTCCTTACTAATGCCGCTTGAATTACTCAAATAAGGAAGTGCATCTCCTCACAAATGTCTCTTGAATTACTCAAACAAGGAAGTGCGTCTCCATACAAATGTTTCTTGAATTGCCCAAACCAGGAAGTGTGTCTCCTTACAAATGTTGCTTGAATTACTCTAAACAAGGAAGTGCGTCTCCTTATCAAATGCTGTTTGAATTACCCAAACAAGGAAGTGCATCTCCTTACAAATGTCACTTGAATTACCCAACAAGGAAGTGTGTCTCCTTACAAATGTTGCTTGAATTACCAAACAAGGAAGTGCGTCTCCTTACAAATGTTGCTGGAATTACCCGAACAAGGAAGTGTGTCTCCTTACAAATGTTGCTGGAATTACCCGAACAAGGAAGTGCGTCTCCTTACAAATGCCGATCGAATTACCAAACAAGGAAGTATGTCTCCTTTGGAAGTGCATCTCCTTATGATAGCACTTGAATTACCAAAATAAGAAAGTGTGTCTCCTTACAAATATTACTTGAATTGTCAAAACAAGGAAGTGCGTCCCCTTATAAATGTTGTTGGAATTAGCCAAACAAGGAAGTGCGTCTCCTTACAAATGTTGTTGGAATTACCTGAACAAGGAAGTGCATCTCCTTACGAGTGCCAATCGAATTACCAAACAAGAAAGTGTGTTTCCTCACAAATGTTGCTGGATTTACCAAATAAGGAAGTGTGTTTCCTTACAAATATTGCTCGAATTTCCCACACAAGGATTATCATAAGGCAGTATTTCATTTTTGAAAGTGTGGTCCCATTTTTCAGGAGGAACCCGAACAGAAAGTAAAATCTCATTTTTCAAAAGGATCCTGAACAGAGAGTAAAATCTCATTTTTCAGGAGGGTCTTGAACAGAAAGTAAATCCCATTTTTCGGGAAGGTCCTGAATAAAAAGTAAAATCCCATTTTTCAGGAGGGTCCTGAACAGAAAGTAAAATCTCATTTTTCAGGAGGGTCCTGAACAGAAAGTAAACTCTCAATTTTCAGGAGGGTCTTGAACATAAAGTAAAATTCAATTTTTCAGGAGGGTCCTGAACATAAAGCAAACTCCCATTTTTCAGAAGGATCCTGAACATAAAGTAAAGTCCCATTTTTCAGGAGTTTCTGAACATAAAGTAAAATCCTATTTTTCAGGAGGGTCCTGAACATAAAGTAAACTCCCATTTTTTGGGAGGGTCCTGAACATAAAGTAAAGTCCCATTTTTCAGGAGGATCCTGAATATAAAGTAAAATCCTATTTTTTAGGAGGGTCCTGAACAGAAAGTAAAGTCTTATTTTTCAGGAGGGTCCTGAACAGAAAGTAAAATCTTACAGATGTGCATTTCCAATGGTAGCTTAATTAAGTGAAGCGAATTTTTCCTTATTTCAACAAAGAAAATTTGTCAGTTAAAAACTTAGTGGTAGCTTGTAGCACTTGGCTTTCTAGGCATTTGCTCTAGTGTTTATTCCCTTCATTTTGTTTCAGATTGCTGACATTTGCCCTTGCTTTGTCATGTCATTGACCCAAACTCAGATTATTAAAAGTAACTCCAAAATAAACACAGTATCTCTGCTTTGACATGCTTCTCAGATAAATCCTTCAAACCTTGGTATTTTCATGAGTTCCCCAGCTTGTCTGTTGACAGCTTTCTGCATGCCTTCTTCAGCTCAGAATTATGTCTCTTTCATATGCTGACTTTGTCTTGCATTATGCAATTGAAGAAGCTGGTAGCCAGTTTTGAAATCCTTTCTCACTTGTTTTGATATGAACTTGACTAAAAAA
>NC_061113.1:16736966-16742580 GCF_002878395.1 Capsicum annuum | reverse complement strand
TAGGATAGGACCCTCCTCCCCGCAAAGTTCAGAATGCGTAACTGCAAATTAAGCAAAGTATAAGTACGTTTTACACCTTATTCCCTAAAAAAAAATATAAAGAACTTGCAGTAATTAAAAGAATATTTTAAAATTTATGATGGATTGAACATCTACTTTTTGTTTAACCTTAAAAATGTGTTTTGCCATCTTCTTCTTTAATTAAACCACAATAGAACAAAATATAATAAGGTAAACATACAATAGTTGAAGTGCACAAAAACAAAACTAGACATACACTTGTTATACAATTGATAGAAAAGTCTAACTGCGAGAAATATTACATCAAAAATCATCGTTATAAAATGAATAACTAAAAAAATTATCAGGTTGAACATTTATCGACCCCATTTTAATGGGGTCATTCGAAACTTTGTCTATTGTTGGCCTTAGGGGCGTATAGACCAAATAGCCAGGTCAAATTGAATCGATGAACCAAATTAAATCAAGAAAAAAAGTTGACTTATGGTTTGGTTTGATTGATTTGGCGATATAAAAGAAAATCAATTATTCTTGATTTAGTTTGATATTCACAAAAATAAAGTCAAACCAAATTCGAATCAAACCGACATAATACATATGTAATTTTAAGTGGAAACGACAATGATGGTGCAAGCAGTGAGTAGTGAAAACGAAAAAGCTTTGTGAAATTCATTGTGAATGACCTCTTTTTCTTGAATTAATTAGGAATTAGAAAGTAATTACTATATACAAATATAAGGAAAAGGAAAAAATTGAGAATAAACAAAAATAGATAAAAAAATAAAAAATTAAAAAAATAAAATTCAATAACTTTTGACGTGCTACTGATGTGATTTATGTGTAATACATTTCACATTGTAAGACGGGTATTATAGTTTTTAGGTGGTATCTATTCTTCTTCATGTTATATTTACAGATTCATATTCTCATATTCACCATCATCGTCATCTTTGTTCCACTATTACGATTTGGTGTCAAAGGAAGAAAGAAGTAAAAAGGACATAAAACCTCAACTTCATCAAAGCGAAAGTCTCATTCAAAAGGAGTCTTTAAAGTCTGTTGATCAAATTGGCCCTATAATGTGGATTAGTGCAAGTGAAGAAATTCTCTCAACATTAGGTCAAGAAAACAAGTCTGTGTTACTGATGTGACAATGATGTGATGCATGTGTAATGTACTTTACATTGTAAAATTGGTATTATAGTCTTTAGGTGTTATCTATTCTTCTTTATATTAGATTTACATATTCACATTCATCATCATCATCTCCTTCTCCTCTTCCTTCTCCTTTTTCTTCTTCTTCTACCCCTTCTTCTTCCTCTTCTTCTCCTCTTTCTTCCTCTCTCTTCTTCTCTTCCTTTTCCTCTTGCTTCTTCTTCTTCTTCTTCTCTTCCTCCTCCTCACCTCCTCTTTGTAGACACCTAATTTTGTTCCTCCCGAAGTCTAATTTTATTCATTTTTAGTTCACCTTACCATGTGTCCAACCCCATGTAATTATATCCCACAAAAATACAAAAATAAACAAAAACAATACATCTAACTAATTTATCTTATCCTAACAACCTACCCAATCAAAAGCTTCCACCTCCCTACCCACTCACATTTTTATCCTCACAATAACAAACTAAAAGAAGGGGGACCACGAGTACACCTAACAAAAAGGACCCATTTTGTCACCATCTTCTTCTCCATATATTTGGATATACATGCACAAACCCACATCATCATCTCCATATTTCTCTTCTACACAATAACACACATGACTCATATATAACAATTACAGAATAAACACCTCACGAGGAAACTCCATTAGATAGATATACACCTGCCTCATCATTCCTGACCAAAAATATTACAAACACATACACCTCCCAGCTTTGACATACACACCTTTGAGAAAAAAAGGAGATCAGAGAGAGACGGTGAACAATCGAGAGCTGATCGAAGAATGGGAGAGATATAGAGAAATTGAGAGGGGTTGTGATTGAAAAAGGAAAAGAAACAAAATTTGGCTTAAAAGAGATCGCGAGAGAGGGATAAAGATCGAACGAAAGATGATTCAGGGTGGAGGAGAGCAGCACCGCCACTGTTAAGCTTATCGGAGCTCCGACGACGCTACAATAGTGACCGAAGAATGCTGGGAAACTACTGAATCCGACCACCAGTGTCAATTCCAGCGACCATCCACCGAAAAGCGACCAACAACAGTAACGGAGTGTGCTAATTAGGTACGATTGATAGGGCTTTGTGATCTTTGCTTTGGGTTGCGGTTTTGCTTTCGTGAATTCGTGTTTGGATCAAATTTTGGGATTCTTGCAGTTGATTTAGTACGGAGTTGGTGAGTCCTTTGTTGAGGTTCGATTCGAGGTTCTTCGCCATGGTTTCTGTCCTTGCGTTGAACCACTATGAATTTCGAAACCTTAGAATCGAGGTCTATTTCTCTTCCTTTTCTTCTTTATTTTGTTATTTGTCATGTTCTATGCTTTGAATTGAATTCGATGGGTTGGTTGATCCGTGGTGATGTGAATTATTGTTTGTTTTGATTTGGTGTTTGATTTCCTTGATTATGGATTAATTATAAGGTGTGTGATGAAATAATATCCCATGGAGGATTAAAATTGACTATTTGGGAAATGGGAATCGAAAATTGATAAAAGTGAATATTATAGTATTTTGATTCATTGTTGATGTTGAACGTGATATGTCATCAAGCAGGTAGGCAAGCACTAGGCTCGGGCAGGCAAAATTTAGAATTGGTGGATTGTTGGAATGTTTGAAATATGTGTTGGAATTGTTTTGTTTTATCACTTTTGAATTAATTGTATAATTTGGCCGGGAAATGCCCCGAAGTATCTGTATATATTTATTCACCGGGGAATGCCCTGAGGTATCATGTACCCGGAGGTCGTTCATGATGTAGGCCCGAGGCGTCGGGTAGAGCATTAGTCTAGAATTAATTTAGAGTAGGATTTATTTTTACGCATTTTTTATTTTTTTTATTTTTGGACTGTATAATTGGACTGGACACTAAATTTTGGATTGTGTTATCTTGTTTGCTTGCTTGATTGTTTTTGCATGTTTTGTGTGGTTTATAATCTCGTGGTGTCAAAGTTAGCCGATACGCTCTACCAAGTGATCGTGGTCGAACCATGGGATCGAGAGGTGCCTAACACCTTCCCCTCGGTCAGCAGAATTCCTTAGTCGGAATCTCTATTCGCGGATCAGTTTTAAAGAGTTAAATCTGTTTTGAAAAAGGATATTCAAGGGTGACTTGGCATACCCGATTTATGCCAAGTGGCGACTCTGAGTTTTGAATATAAAAAGTCCTTTTCAAAACAAATTTTCTTTTGTCACTTTAATAATAAAACTCTTTCGAAACTTAAAACGAATTCTTTCTTTTGGAGTACGAAAAAGGGGTGTGACAGCTCTGGTGACTCTGCTGGCGAGAATTTCAGAATCCGAGCTTTTTTTGGAGTCGTATCGGCTTTGTTTAGCATTACGAGTGTATAAGCATTGTTTGTGATTTTGTTTGTGTTTTTACTTTTGTGTATTTTCGTGCTCTTTGTTTACAGTATTTATCCTATGTGTTACCGCTTTTATATCTAACATTATGTGCATAACTCGAGTCATTCTTTCCGCAACAAGTCTCGGAGCGCACGTCGTGTGCACGAACTCTAGTTGAGTCACCTTTATTTTAGGGGGGGGAGCCGTTGGATGTATGGAGTAGGTGGAAAGCTAAGCAGCCACTATTGACCATATGCTCCCCTGAACAGCCTTGTTAGTGAACCCCAACGTAGGTCAGCCTTTAGGTCATGCTTATGTGCATCATATTGAAGACCTAGCAGGGTCCACTTGGCCCTTTGTAGGAGACTCACCTCTAAGGCATCCCTACGTGCTAAATGTTGCATCTTTGAGGGTAACGAGGTTATTTGACCGACTGGTTTGGACAAAAACATGAGTTAGAAGCAAAGTGTGTAGGCAAGAAATTGTTGCAAAACAAAAGAGAAAAAAAAAAGAAAAAAAGAGTGAATAAAAAAAAAGATTTGGTAGTTTTTAGGGTTCTTTATGTCTTTTGTTTTTCACAATTCAAAAATTAAAAAAAAAATAATAATAAAATGTTTTTTTTTTAACTTTTTGCACTCATTTCCCACAAAATAAAAAACGCTAATTTTTTTTTTCTTTAGTAAGCATTCATAATTCGAAAACTCCAACAATATTTTTTCCTTTCAATAGGAGCTTTGTACATTCTTATATAGTGAAAATGCCAAAAAGATTTTCCTTCGTAATTGTTGGTGTCAGTTTTAGTTGAAGTGTCCAATTAAAAATCTAAATTTTTTTTTATTTGTTTGTCTTTGGTTGTGTATCTTAAGTTAGGGTCAATCTATTAATTAATCATTAATTGTCGAATCTGGACGAACTACGCACCCCTGATTCTCCTCTTTCGGGAGTGAGATACGTAGGCAGCCTATTATTGGTTCAGGGATCTTATTTGAAAAATCCAAAAATATTTCTTCACTCTCCATTTAGAGTAGGCGTTTTATATACGTCTTTAAAAGAAAACTACAAAAAGATTTTCCTTTAATAGGTTCAAGTTTCATTTTCACATGAAATTCAAACCCAAAAAGATTTTTCTTTGGTAATCATAGATTTCATTTTGTATAGAGATTTAAACCTAAAAATAAATAAAAAAAATGCAAAATGATTTTCGTCAATTCTTTTGACACTTTGTTTCAAGAAAGAAAAAAGAGTTTAATTGGCCATTTTGGCAAAACTTCACGAACTACGCATACCTGATTCTCCCCTTTCGGGGGTGAGATACGTTGGCGCCCTTCTTGGGTTCAGTGATCTTTTCAAGAAAAAAAGAGAGGTTTTAAAAAAAAACTGTTGAACTCTAACTATTTGCTATCTCTTGTCCAGTTAGTTTAAGGTGGTTGGTTTGTGGCATTTTGGCTGATCCTCCATATTGGTCCAAGTCACAGAGGAAGTTATGGCCAACAAGGATACCGAGTTAGTTGTCACTAATCAGATAGGGAGTTCGGGGAATGAGAATGTAGGAGATAATGAAGAGATTAGAAAATTAAGGCGGCAAATAATAGAAATGCATCGAGCTTGGGCTAATGGGTTGCTGCCTCCTCCAGTTCCCACTGATAATCTGGAATATCTTTCTAGCTTGCCTCCCGTGTCACATGCACAATTTCCCATTTTTGTTGATATGCCACAACATGCATCAGGATCGACTCCGGGGCAATAATATCCAACCACTTCCAATGTTCATTTCCTCACTCTCCAATCCAAGACTACCATATACTCGACTCCAACTGCTGTTCATGCTTTTGCGGTGCCACCCCCACTTGAAGCTCCTACTTTTGATGTTCATCCACAAGTTGTGCCTCCCTACTCTAAAAGAAAGCCTGCATTGAATATTTTTAGTGATCAGTATTATGCGCTCGAGCCCACATTTAAGTCGATTGGTCCTTACGATTACCCTTAACCGCCTGAATTTTCTTCTAACATTGAGAAGCCTGTTATGATAGAAGAACAAGAGAAAATAGCCAGAAAATTGAGAATTTTGGAACTGACTATGAAAAACTTG
>NC_061113.1:16722799-16733966 GCF_002878395.1 Capsicum annuum | reverse complement strand
AAAGCAGGTGTTAGCACCTACAAAATCTGGTATAGGAAGTTCTTTCAGTTCATCCGACTTTCCATCAAAGTATACGATTATAGAATTTCTAACTATATAGTATGGCCAAAATATACAACCTCCGATACTAATGCCCCGAGACAAGGAAATTTTTTTTGCTAATGTTGCTACTCCGCGAAGGGAAGTTGCTTTCTCTGTCCAACTATTGTTATTCAGAAAATAAATAGAATAATTCTGCTTGTAGATAAATATAACCTTGTAATCATCGGCACTAGAATCATAACACAACCCACAACCATTTGAACATCGTGTTTGTCCTTAGAATAAGGGCATGCAAGAGTTTGATATTCTTCGGTAGATGGATTCCACAAAACATATCTTTTGTAGGCCCTAGGGTTCTTCAAAAGCAACAAGCCATCACACGAGCACAAGACTATAGCTTTTCGGAATTTTTCTGGAGGAAAAACTCCCTTAGTTATCGTAACTAATTGGGAAGTTTTCAAGTCTCTAAACTCGAATTCATTGGTATAATGTTTGTCTAACAATAGCTTTTCGCGGGCCAATGCTTTGGATTGATCGCGATGAGTTCTCCTGAATTCATTGTCAGAGATCATAACATTCCACGCCTTACAAACACATTTAAAACGTAACAAAGATTTAACTGGTACCCTAGCAAGGATGAGAAATAGGATATCACTAGGAAGATTGTAAGCAATATCATCAAAGGCTAATTTCTTTTTTACCATTATAATATGTAATTGGACAATAATGTCTACGCTAGGGTTTTATTAATATCGTGGAGGAGGAGAATGTATATATACTAGGAAAAAGGCTTTACGTTAGGTTTGTAGTCCCATAGGTATTAAAAAACTAATAATAAAAGTACTATATTGCAATTCTTTTTATATCTACTTTTTGACAGAATACAACTTAATTGAGAAACATCAATTTGAACTTCGCCATTTTTTCTGCAACAACCTTCCATCTTCTACGAACTATTTGCAAATAGTGGACAGAAACAACCAGAGCATGTGGCCACGAAGTGTTTACAAGTTGCTTCTCTGGCAAAACACAACAGTTAATGCAATGGAAGAGTTGAAGAAAAAATCCGAAACTGATTTGGTCGACAAGCAATTGGATATTGATAAGCAATGAACACGACAACATTCCCATAATACTACTGCGGTACCAAGAAAGAGGGACATGCCCATCCAAGTTGCTCCTCCTCCTCGTGTAAAACAACTTCTTTCTAATTTTTCTTTCGAGAAGCAGCTTGACGGAGATTTCCAAAGATTTGAAGTGTGAAGTGTAAAATAATCCCTAACAGACTTTGGGAGTATGGAACACAAATCTATACGTTTTTTATTTTATTTTATTTTATTTTTTTTGCCTAAAAACATGATTAATATAAAATAAATCCTAACAAAACCATACTTTGGGAGTACATAACACAAATCTATAAGTTTTTTATTCTTTTTTTTTTTTTTTTTGGCCTAAAAACATGTTTTTCTCCTAGACAAACAATTAAAGAAAAATGATTTATCGTTTTTCCTTGCAACAACGAATTTATATTCCTTTTCAACTTGATGGAATAATTTACACTTTCTTTATTTATAATTTACATCAACCAACGTTTGATATTCTATCTCAGATCATTGGTCCAGTAAAATCTTTGATCCGAAAGTGAGTTCACGAAAACTGACATTGATCTATCCAAAATAGTATCCGAAATAGTTTGGCGTTCCAAAAAGCTCATATTGTTACACACGAATGATGGTGTATTCGAGTTCAGAAATTTGGAAAATCCCCGAATTGCAATGGGAAAACAAGTCTTTCCTCTAAAGAGATTTCGAAATCCTAGTGCCTTGTGCTTGTGTCATTGTTTGGTATTAATGAAGACACCAATTGATGATATCGAATATGCTTTGTGGAATCCTTGTACCAATGAATATCGAACCTTCATATGTCCATATTCGAATGGGATGAGTACTCCAAATGGTTGTGGATTGTGTTTTGATTCTCGTAGCAGTGAACACAAGGTTATATTGATCTTTACATCTTTTTATGTGTTCTATTATGTAAAGAGGAATTACTGGATGAAGAAAACAATTGTTGTTAGTCGAGAAATAGCACTCGATGAAAGGTCACAACAGGAGTGCAGTCCAGGGATTACGGTTAATGGTGTTTTGTATTGGTCCTTGAATTCTTCAGGAATTAGTCAATCAGTTGATTTGTATATACTTTGACTACATGACACTGAGGGAGCTTCCAAAACCCTATTTTATAGGTAAATATCAATCGTATCGTTTGACTTGTTTCAGAGGTTGTGTTGGTTTGTATGTGTCTACAGATCTGAATTGGTCATTTGGATCATGAATCAAGGATGTTGGAGTCCGGTAATCAGAGGCGAACCCAGGATTTGAAGATAGCGGGTGCACCATTATCATTAACATAGACATATCAATTATCAACTACATAATTTGACATACAACTCTGTCAAACTTAAAAATTACAAAACAATTACTAGCGAAGTATAAATTTCAAAATGATCAAATATCATTAATTTAGTACTAATATAACAAAAATAGATCATCCTTTCATACTAGACATCGATGCGTTTTCATATTCTGAAAATGGTCAATGATTGAATCATTGCTTATATTTATAAATATATTCTTCTCAATGTAATAAATTTACCGTATGTTGTCGTCAATAGCCACAAAGTTATGAAGGAAAAAGACAGATTGTAGGAATGGGAGAAAGAAAAATTTGTTTGGAGGGACTTTTGGATTTGGGAAAAATATTTAGGATTGGGGGTGGGTGGGTTGAGAATATTGAATATGGGGATTGGGGGATTATATTAATATTTATTTTTAAATTAAAGTTAGGCCAGCTGAGGTGGAACATATAAAGTAGGGGTGTGCATCGATCGGTTCGGTTCGGTTTTACGTGTTATTGGTTCGGTTTATCGATTTTCAATTTTTAAATATGTAAAATCAATAACCAACCAATAAGATATTTTCTTATCGGTTTCGGCTTAGCGGTTTTTTATCCTTAACGGTTCGGTTTTTGGTTTAACCAATAAGAAAATACTTGTAAAATAGAAATAGTAACAACTAAAATAAAAAATGAAATCTTAATTACTGCTAAAACCTACGCAATGCATTTTAGTTTACAAGAATATTCAAACTTGAACTAAATGTTAGTTAGGAAAAGAATTGAATCCTAATTGTTGGAATCTATAAATGCTTCAAGCTTTTTATTACGATAATAGCCGAACTTTATATTGTACCTTTGTTGTCCTGAATAGGTTAATACTTTGTGAATCACTCAATTATGAATTAGTAGTGCATATAATCTATATAAATACACATATCTATATCTATATATATATTTATATATTTATATATCTATATATATATATAGAGAGAGAGAGAGAGAGAAAGAGATAAAGAGAGAGGGAGATTTAAATATATAACATAAATTGAGATAAAATAATAACTTAGTGTATCCATATTTGGTTATCGGTTTAACCGATAACCCAATAAGCTAAAACCGATATCAAACCGTTTACCCAATAAAAATTTTTATAAAACCAATAAAAAACTGTTAACCCGATAACCCAATACCAATAACCCAATAACATTTTTATCGGTTTGGTTTATCGGTCAGATCGGTTTTTGCACAGCCCTAATATAAAGGGTATCGAACCAGCGACGTGGCTTCCAATGGAAGCTTAAAGCTGAGTGTCAAACCAGTGCACCCAAATAAGTTTTGTTATTAAGGGTGCACAACTTAATATATTAACGTTATTAGGGTATCTATACATACATATATATATATATATATTTATAATTTTTTAAAAAAGTTACCGGGTGTACATGCACCCTCACGGTTCCACGTGGGTTCGCCTCTGCCGGTAATAGAAATTAATTGTGAGACTGCAGACTTTGGATATCGATTTGAAAGGGATATTTTACTTTTGGGCTGCATAAGAATTGGTGCTTGTCACTAAAGTGAATGGCCTATTTATTTATATACCCAGCATCTCTCCTATGTTTTACTGATGTGGAAGTCGTTTTCCTAACTTAGGGTGTTATATACACCCCCTCTTATGGACACATCGTCCTCGCTAAGGTTTGCCCTATTGAATAAGATTTGCATAGACTCAGGGCAGAGGTTTGCATGGCCTGATCGGATTTTTCTAAACTCAGTTTGAACTTTAGCCCACATCGACAAGGCTGACACAGGAGTGACTTCGATACCATTTGTATGATATTGTCCACTTTGGGCCTAGACTTGCACGACTTTAAAATGTGTCCCTAGAGTGAAAGGCATGTTTACTTATATATCTAACATCTCTCTTGTGTTTTTGCCTATGTGGAACTTCTTATCCTAAGTTGGGGTGTTACATGCTGTTAATTAATTAACGCTAAAGATCATTTTTGGTATAGTGCTGCTAGTACTCTGGATAGGTTTTGAGAAGGACCCAATGAATTCTCCAACATAATTTATGGTAATACCACTGATGTCAGCTGCTCTATTAGTGTAGCTTCCACTCGCATTAACTATTTATGATTACTTAATGCACTTCTGCCTAAATAAAAATCCTATGGGATGACCTGGAAAGAGTGCATTGACTTATTCAAGGACCATGGTGTGTTAGTGGGGATTTCAATGTCATTCTTGATCCAGAGGAGAAGATAGGTGGCAGACCTCACAGAATGTCTAAGAGCCTTAACTTTAGTAGCTGCATGGATGCTTGTGAAGTTGCGGATGTGGGTTTCCCAAAATTTACTTGGTGCAATAACAGAATTCTAAAAAAGAGAATTTGGAAGAGGCTAGATAGAGTGTTCATTAATGAAGAATGGGACGACTCATATCAGAATAATGTTGTCAGACACCTTCCAAGAGCTGGATCAGATCACAGTCCTCTTTTAGTTGAATGCTTTGACAACCAACATAGTAGAATCAAATACTTTAGGTTTTTAGATTTTTGGGCTGATCAACCTACTTTTTTGCAGCCGGTAAAAGAAACCTGGAAACATATCCAGTAATGCTCAATGGAGACTTCAATAGAAGCTTAAACTTCTTAGTAAGAATCTTTGCACTTGGTCAAGAGAGGTTGTTGGTAATGTCTTTGATCAAGTGAATAAGTGGGAGATCAGGATGAAGGACTGGAAGAAGAGGATCTCAACAATCCCAGTGATAAAAGCAGGGAAGATTTGAATAGGTGGCAGACAGAATACTTTAAATGGATGAACCATCAAGATAGTATTCTGAAACAAAAGCTCAAATCAGATAGTGGGAAGAAGGAGACTCAAACAACAAATACTTTCATAGTGTTGTCAGAGGACGAAGAAGAAGGGTGCAAATATACAGAATCAAGAATCACAAAAATAGATGGATTCAAGGAGACGACAAGATAGCCAAGGATGCAGTTCATCACTTTGAGAAACTTTTTAATTTTTCTCATACTTTTAACGATTTTAACATTGTGAATTATATTGATCCTTGCATTACTGATGAGGAAAATAACGTTCTTATTGCAGTTTCGGAGATGGACAAGATCAAGGAAGCCATTTTCAATATTAGTGTAATAAGTGTTGCAGGCCCTGATGGTTATTCGGGTATCTTCTTCCATAAATGTTGGGATATCATTCAGTATGATATTATGGAATATGTTCAGGATTTTTTTTAGGAAAGAACTTGTCCAAGTTTTATACTCATACTTGCTTAATGTTGATTCCTAAAACTGATTCACCAAATAATTTTTCTGAATTTAGACCAATCAGTTTAAGCAATTTTACTTGCAAAATAATTTCTAAAATACTTTTTGGTAGATTTAATCCCGTACTAGGGAAACTTATTTCTCAAAATCAAAGTGGCTTTGTTAAAGGAAGGCTAATCAATGAAAATATTTTACTAGCTCAAGAAATTGCCCATGGTAATAAACAATATAACAGAGGGGGCAACGTAATTACGAAATTAGACATGACCAAGGCATATGACAGAATGTCCTGGTACTTCTTGATGAGTGTCATGAAACAATTTGTTTTTTCTGTTATCTGGCTTGACATGATATGGAGAACCATCTCCAAGGTTTGGTATTCCATCCTTATCAACGGTGAGAGAGTGGGTTTTTTGAGTTCATCTCATGGTCTTAAACAAGGAGATCCTCTTTCCCGTTCTCTATTTATAATTGGTTCCGAATTGTTGTCTAGAATGCTAAATAGATTGAATTCTCATGATTATTTTATTCCTTTTAGCATGAACACTAACGGCATCATCATTAATCATCTTGCTTATGCTGATGACATAGTTATTTTCAGCGGGGGTAATAATAGGACTATCAAACTCATTAAGCATCAAATTAGAAGATATAAGAATGCTTCTGGTCAACTAGTTAATGATGCTACGAGTTTCTTTATTACGACTCCTAATACAGCTCCTCATAGAATTAACAGGCTTAGGAGAGTGACTGGCTACATGAATAAATCTTTCCCCTTCTACTATTTGGGTTGTCCAATCTACCATGGTAGAAAGAAGCTTAGCTATTTTGATAACATGGTTGCTAAAATTGTTAAAAGGATAAGTGGATGGCAAAGTAACATGTTATCACATGGAATTAAGGTCACTCTCATTAATCATGTGCTTCAATCTGTTCCTACATATACTTGTCGGCCCTTAACCCTCCCATTGGCACTCTTAATCTAATTGAAAAACATCTCGGTAACTTTTTTTGGGGAGCTAGTAATGGTAAAAATAAGTACCACTGGTCTAAGTGGGAAAACTTGTGTATCCTAAAAGATGAAGGAGGTATTGGCATTAAAAGCATGAGATATATTTGTAACTCCTTGATTGTAAAGAGATGGTGGAGGTTCAGAACTCAAAATTCCCTCTGGGCTCAATTCTTAATCAACAAGTACTGCAAAAGATCTCATCTAGTTGGAAAAGAGCCAACTTTTGGGGATTCACATAATTGGAAAAGCTTGATGAAAATCAAAGAGAAAGCAGAACCTCACATTATTTGGAAAGTACAACAAGGCAATTCAAGTTTTTGGTGGGACAACTGAACAGGTATAGGGGCCTTGGCTAAGCTTTGCCAAGGCCAGGGTAAGTCTTCCAAAACTTCCGTTAAATCTTTTATCCTGAATAATTCTTGGAACTTCGTCAAGTTAAACAGTGTTTTTCCCAATTATATTGTGGATATCATATCCAACATAGCAATTGGTAACAACACGGAGAAGGATTATCCCATTGGGAATAATATTGAAAATGGTCTATTTGATAACTATTCTACATGGCAGCTAGCTAGAAAACAAAGACCAAAAAATAGTCTTCTAAATAATTTATGGGATAATAGATTGCCTTTTAAGATATCCTTCTTAACTTGGAGAATGTTTAAAAAGAAACTCCCTTTCAATGACATAATTACTAGAATGAATATTACCTAACAGAATGATTGTTTTTGTTGTAGGAATGCACAAAGTGATACAATGTATCATGTTTTTGGAGAAGGTGAAGCATCAACACATCTGTGGAGCACCCTAGGGAATCCTTTGGACATTCAACATACTAATCAACCTACGGCCCAAATTTTTAAGGCATGGTGGGACATAAAACCAATCAATAAAATTTACAAAATGATTCTGAAGATTACCCCCACAATAATATACTGGGAGATTTGGAAGCAATGGTGCACCGGCAAATTTGGAGGGCAAAGATACTTCCACACGAATAAGATGTGTTATTAGGCAATTGGAAATATCAAAGCCGTTTTGATAAGAACTCTTACTAGCTTCCATGGGAACAACAACTGGCTAGACTTTTGTCTTGAAATTGAATGTCTCAGGCCAATATAGAGGATTAGACAAGTCACATGGTAAATGCCTTCTGTCGGGATGTTAAAGATTAACTGGGATGGCAGCTACATTTGTGAAAATGGGAGAGCTGGAATTAGAGGAATAGTTAGAGATAGTCATGGAGATCTTATCATGACATTCTCTATTCCTATCTATTCCAGTATCAGCAACATGGCTGAGGCCATGGAGGCTGAGTTTGGCATAAAATGGTGCTATCAACTCGGGCATACCAATTTTACTCTAGAAATCAACTCTATGGACTTAGTTAACATGCTCAACAACAGTGAGGTAACAAATATGAAGCTCAAACCGATGATAGACTCTATATACAACATAAAAAAATAAAGTCCAAATGCAATTTTGACACTGTTATAGAGAAGGAAATCAAGTAGCAGACTCTTACAACATTCTTCCAAGACAAGCTAGAGGAACTTTCTTGCTAGATAAATGGCAACTGTCAAGCATTAGATGTAAATATGATAGATCTAATTTCTTTGTAAGTTAGTTTCATGTTTATTTCATCTCCTAGAAGGCACTATTTGATTTTGTAAGCCTTCTAGTCTTTTGTAGGTGTTGGTTTCACCTAGGCTTAGTGTTGTATTGAGGTGAGGTCTAGCCCCCCCCCCCCCTGCTCCTTTTTTGCTAATACAACACAACCCGAATCACTGGGTTAATTTTTTAAAATAAAGATATTTTGTTAAACACTTAGGAGGCATAACCTTGTACGTGGGAATGAACAACTGGTTAATGCATCATGACTACAACAATCAATTCACAATTCAAGGGTTTGACATGAGAACTCGTGTTTTCCTAACTTGAAACTCAAGTAACAACACATTCATGGACAATATCTAATATAAATCATGTGGAACTCATAATTTGAATTTAAAAAGGTTGTTGGACTCTAAGGGTGAGAGGACCCAAGGATGAACACCTAACATATCATGATTGTTGAATTTTTAGAAATTGTTGGTGAATTCTTGAGATTTGAACTTGAATTTGATGAACCTAGGATTTTTTTCTTGAGAGGTTTTGAGAAGAATGAATGTATTTGCTATTTTGGAAGCTTAATTTCGTGTTTTGGTTGAATTGGGTGAGGAAAAAAAAAACTAATTTCCCTTGTAAAGACGTAATTAAATGAGCAAATTATGCTTAGTGATGCGGCAGGCGCCGCGCCGGGTCGATGGTGTCGACACGATTGCCGACGCGCCGTGTCAATGATGCGACAAGCAATTGTAGGATTTCTTTAGTACAATAAATCTCTTTCTTTGCTGAAAAAAAGCTTCCTCTTCCTTTTAGAACTATTTGTTTTTGTTGCCTTGAACAATTAAGGTAAAAACTAAGATTAAATAAAATATATTAATTATTTCTTAATTAAGATGTTAAATAAATTAAAACTTCTATTTTTAGTATGAGGATCAAGTGATAAGAAATGATATAATCTATTGTCTATATCAGTAAATAAGATGTGACTGTCATTAATAGAGTATTACGTATTTTATAATTTATACAAATAATATAATCTTTAAAATTTGACCTTATTTTATTCTAGAAAAACATCTAGTACCCCTGAACTATGACCAAATTTGCTACGACGCAAGTCAACTTCACGGGAGTCCTATTACCCCTTAAACTAAATTTTAGCGTATTTTTGTCAATCTTTTTAGCTAACGTGAAACGCTTTGTCAATCATTTTAGATGGCGTGACACCTTTGACGTGGGCTCCATTTTATGTAATAAAGGTTTTACTAGAGGTTTATCTCTTTCATTTATTGTTTGTATTTTTTGCATTGAAATATGTTTATAAAATTAGTATTACTTATTATTTTCACTTGTAAAATAAATATTACAGTTTTGATTATTATCAATAAAACTAATTTTCTTATATCATGATAATTTACTTCATAAAGATCATCATTTGCTTATATACTTAATTAGTATTTCTTTTTTTTTTTTGCTAGAAAATAATGTTTATGTTTTTATGAAGATTTTGTTATATGAAATTTTTTTTTAAATGAAGATAATGTTTATGTTTTTATGCAATGTCCATAAACATTATCATATTACAAGGACAAAATGGATATTGTATGGGATAAAGAGGGAGGTTGATTATTGTTGATAGTTCGGGGGAGGTTGATTTTTAAGACAAACTTCGGGGGAAAACGATTTTCAGCCTTTGATAATATTGGTTACAATCTTCCTAGTGATATCCTATTGCTCATCATTACTAGAGCACAGGTTAAAACTTTGTTATGTTTCAAACCTGTTTGTAAGGCGTGGAATGTTATGATCTCTGATATTGAATTCAGGAGAACTCATCGCAATCAATCCAAAGCGTTGGGCTGCGAAAAGCTATTGTTACACAAATGTTACACTAATGAATTCGAGTTTAGAGACTTGAAAGCTTCCCAATTAGTCACGATAGCCAAGGGAGTTTTTCAAAATGCTATAGTCTTGGGCTCATGTGATGGCTTAGTTCTTTTAAAGAACCCTAAGGCCTACAAGGTATATGTTTTGTGGAATCCATCTACCGAAGAATATCAAACTCTTGCATGCCCTTATTTTAAGGAAAAACACGATGTTCCAAATGGTTGTGGGTTGTGTTATGATTCTAATGTCGATGATTACAAGGTTATATTTATCTACAAACAGAATTATTCTATCTATTCTCTAAAAAACAATTGTTGGACAAAGAAAGCAACTTTCCTTCATGGAGTACAAATTTTTTCCTCGTCTCGGGGTCGGGGCTTTAGTATCGGAGGTTGTGTATTTTGGTTAGCAGCTAGAAATTCTATAATCGTATACTTTGATGGAAAGTTAGATGATCTAAAAGAACTACCTATACCAGATTTTGTAGGTGCGGACACCTGCTTTCGTATGACTAGTTTCAAAAGTTGCCTTTGTTTATATGGTGGCAATATGGAGAGTCAAAGATTGGACCTATGGATCATGGAGCGAGATGGCTGGAAATTGTTATTGAACATATGCAACTTGCGCACTAATTGCAAAAATTTTATATATAATAGAGTGTTATTGTGTTGCACGTACGCCTGTCAAGTGGGCCGGGCCGACCCAACCCGAACCGGCCCTATAAAATTAACCGGGTTGTGTGCTGGTCCGGATTCGGGTTGGGGGTTAAGTGGGTCGGGCTGGGCCGGGATCAACAGTAAAAATTTCAAAAACCACCCTAACCCGGCCCACTTAACCCAACCCGGTCAAACCCACCTAAATCAGGTCAAACCCGGTCAAAAATTAAAAAAAAAAACTTTTTTCAATATATACCCACCTATATACATTTTAAA
>NC_061113.1:16664795-16719799 GCF_002878395.1 Capsicum annuum | reverse complement strand
ATTAAGTGCAAACAAATGAGGCCTTAATCGCCATTAAGAGACAAAAACCATATGTCAAAAATGACAGGACTTGCAAGTGAAATTTCATTGCCCTGAGCCGGGGGTCTATTGGAGACAACCTCTTTACTTTATTATCTGAGGTAGTGGTAAGTACTGCTCACAGTTTACGACGCCGGACCCACTTTGTGGAAATATAATGGTTTTGTTGTCGTTGCAAGTGAAATTTCGAGGTTTGCCCTTAAACATCAACTCTTTACATCAACCCAAATTTCTCCTCCAAGGCAGTAGTGTTCTGCTAGCAGCATAAGGAGCTATAGTTTGGTGGTCAAGGGGTGGCACAATGATGCTACTGCCATATGAATTTCATAGTACAAGTTACGCAATTCTTCGGGTCATGTGACAGGATGAAGCTTGATCAGTTTAAAAAAATGGAAGGGTGATTGCAGATCATTACATATATGTTTAAATGTATTTTAAGTCGTTTACATTTATAGGACATTTTGGCAAATTTTAGCGAGTGTTTCAATTTCTACTAGCATGACACCACAGATTTACTTCAGTTGCAAGGTTTTTTATGCCTTTACACATTTTGTACAACTAATACAGCAGCTATAATTAGCAAAACGGACATGGGTTTTCTGTTACTTCTAAAACTTTGTTCTTCACTCAGAAATCGAAGTCCATGGTGACACAAAATATTAAGCTAATAAAGTAGGATCAAGTTGAGAGGTATTTGCATCTTGATGTTCTTTATCTATATGTTGTTAGAGTATGTGGAGTTTTGATGACAGACATGAGAATGAAACATGTGGTAAAAGCTATTCCATCCAACTGAACCAAGGTCACCTACAGATAAGTTATTGATATGATGACCTGGCTTACAAACAGAAGTGGATAACATTTATCATATTAGAAGTTGAGTTGAAAAAGAAAACTTGCATAAGTTGAGTGAAAAATAAGAAGTGCAGAAGTTGAGTTGAACAAGGAGTCTTGAAGAAAGAGAAAAGAGAAATCCTATTGAAAGAAGAAGAGAGGGGTGGCAAAGAGTAGCAAAAAACTATCTGGAGTCCTATTGAATATAGAAGTTGATATCAATTGAAGTACTCCATGAGGTGGGTGCTTAAATACAAGAAACGAATTCAAAAGCAAGGTTAAGCACTAAAAAAGCATATCAACAATCATCAATTCTCATACTTGAAGAAAGAACCTGATCTCTTACTTGGCAAGTTGTAGAATTTGTGTAGTGAGTAGGTTCTTTGAGTTGTAATAAGTCATTGTTTTAGTCTCAGTGATCTATAAACTGAGTTAGATATTGTGTCTTCAAGTTTGGGAATTCGAAAACTTGGAAACACTTATCTTGGGAAGATTTGTGTTTTTGTAGTAGTAGGAGTTAAAAGTTTTAATTCCTAGTTTACAAGAAGTCTTGTACTTTTCTTGATTGTTGAGGCTCAAGTATTATAGTGAAGTTGGGTTAAATCTTGTAGAGGTACAGGTCGTGATTTTTCACACCTTTCTTGAGCCGGGTGTTTTTCACGTAAAAACATTGTGTTCAGTATTTACTTCTGTGAACCACGTTTACTTACTTGTTCCACAGATAGGCAATTAGTAGGGCTCGTACTCTAACACTATCCCACAGAAATAAAAAGGAAAAGGACGAGAAAAAACAACTGAAGAAACCAGTTCAAAGACGAACCATTCATATTGAAAGACCAGTGCATTTAACGTGGGAATGTTTAAAGAGAATTTATCAGCATGCAACAACGAAGCAACTTTGCAAGATTGAGAATAGGACAAAATGTAGTCGATTCAACTGTCTGCATTCAAAAGTATCAACTACCAATTTTCATCAGTTAAATGATACTAATTACACCAACCAACTCAAATTTTCGCTAAACTCAGCTATATACCTATGAGAAAAAACAAAATCAACCTTGAGATTCAAACAATAGTAGTATAACATTCGTTTGTCCTTGAGATGTTCTCAGATTGGCTGGATAGTCATGGTGAGGCTTGGAGGTGCTTCTAATATAGTCGCAACGGAGGCAACTGAATGCTGCTAATCTATTACAGAGACATTCTACACTAGCTGATTAGATTTTCTTAACACTTTAGTTTACTTAGCTTTAGTTATATATTTCTTTTTGTTTCCTTTCTCCTTTTATTTGTAAAACTCTGTTTACTTAGTAATCCTCAATATTTGGTTATCAATGAAAGATGAAAAGCCTCATTACTTAGTAGTCTTAGTGCTATGCTTGTAGTTTCTTGGAGCCTTAGAGTAACTAGTAAAGTTGCTGCCATGTGATCAGGAGGTCACGGGTTTAAGCCTTGGAAACAGCCTCTAGCAGAAATGCAAGGTAAGGCTGCGTACAATACACCCTTGTGGTGGGGCCTTCCCCGGACACCGCGCATAGCGATAGCTTTAGTGCACCGGGTTGTCCTTGTTTTACTAACCATTTGGCAATTCAACCTAATGGTATTTGCTCAAAAAAAAAAACACAATAGCGTAATTCCCTATTGGTCTAGTATTCACCATCTCAAATCATAATTTGCAATGCAGCAATCACGTCCAATCTAAACTAAATTTCCCAATATATCTATAGCACATAAGGATCATTTAGCAAAAAATACAAGACATTTCCACAACTACATTCAACGAAGACAAAATCCACAAACTTTTTCATATATTCAGCTCTCAGCATTTGAAAAACTCACCAAACCCAATTTCATTAATTCAACAATACTAGTTACACTAAAATTCAACCACATTCCAATGCGGAAAAAAAAAATTACCTACCCCAATCATCTCAAGCAATAGTATAACTTCCTCTCGGACTCTCCTATAACAACGCACAGAGAATCCTCCTGATTTTCCGGAGCCCTAAGTCCGACATGAACACACAGAATCACAATCCCAAACCCAATCGAAACGAAAACATTCATCCGAATTTCCGCAACCAGTAATGCAACAATCGTCACCAAAGTCAAAAACCCTAACACGAACTTATCATCAACATCGAAACCAAAAGACTCCAAGAGTTCATTATTACAGAAGAAGTAGAGGTAAATCCAACCAAAGGCAATGATTAGGAACAACACGAGTAAGATTGGACAAAGATTGGACAGATAATTAAGGAGATTAATAGTATAGACGGGATGATTATTGGCAATGCAGCCAGCACTTCCAATCAAAACTAAATTTCACAGTTCATCTATAGCACATAAGAATCATTTAGCAAAAATACGAAACATTACCACAACCACATTCAACAAAGAAAAAGGGAATCTTAGTAGCTTAGTTGGTTAGTTACCTGAACTTCCACCATGTTGGTGAGGGTTCGATTCCCCACATTGTAATCCCCTCCACCATTCCCCTTCCCCTACCCCCAATTAAAAAAAAAAAAAAAAAAAAGATAAAATCCACAAAACTTTTCACATATTCAACTCTCTTCATTTCAAAGACTTCACCAAAATCAATTTCATCAATTCAACAATACTAGTTACACTAAAATTCAACCACATTCCGATAAGAAAAAAAAATTACCTACAGCAATCATCTCAAACAATACGGCGAATCCTCCTGATATTCAGGAGCCCTAAGTCCACCATGAACACACAAAATCACAATTCCAAACCCAATCGAAACGAAAACATTCATCCAAATCTTCGCAAAGAGCATCGCTACAATCATCACCAAACTCATAAACCCTAACATGAACTTATCATCGATATCGAAACGGAACAGCTCCACTTCCAATTTAAACTAAATTTCACAGTTCATCTCTAGCACATAAGAATTATTTAGCAAAAAATACAAAACATTACCACAACTACATCAAGCAAGACAAAATCCGGAATATTTCGTGCATTCAACTCTCCGCATTTCGAGAATTTCATCAATTAAACAATACTAGTTACAATAACCAACACAAGTTCCCCTAAAATTCAACCACATTTCAATGAGAAAAAAGAAATTACCTACATCAATCATCTCAAACAATAGTATAACTCCCTCTAGGACTCTCCGATAACAACGCACCATACGGTGAATCCTCCTGATCCTCCGGAGCTCTGAGTCCACCATGAATACACGTTATCACAATTCCAAACCCAATCGAAACGAAAATATTCATCCAAATCTTCCCAACAAGCACCCCAACAATCGTCACCAAACTCAAAAACCCTAACACGAACTTATCATCGATATCGTAACCGAATAGCTCCAACGGCTCATTGTTACGTGAGAAGTAGAGGTAAATCCAACCAACGACGATGAGTAGGAATAACACCAGTAAAATTGGACGGACAATTAAGGAGATTAGTAGAATTGCGAGAGTGATTAGCGCGTAATTACCGGCGAAGTAACGGAGGTTTTTGTTGATCCGAAATGTTGCGTCGGAGAATGAGATTGGGAGGCTGAGGGCGGCGATGTCGAGGAATAATGGCCAAGGTTTGACGGCGGTAGTGGAGGTTGTTACGGCGTCCGGCGGCGGAGAAGACATCGAAAAGTTTGAATTTTTTTCGGGTCGGAAATTCGGAGCTAATTCGGTAAATGTAGAACAAAGAACAAGTGAAGTCAATTGGGTTTTATAGGTAGAAAAAACTCGGATTTATGGTGTTTCAATTGTATACCCCAAATATATTGCTAAATATTGATTCAGAACCTGAACTTTAGAGAAAAAGTCCAGAATAGTCCATCATCTTTAGAATTAGACTAAAGTCATGTATTTTGTTTTATCTTGTGCTCTAAAGATCCACACTATTAGTGCATAAGATAATTAATTGTATGTTGAAATTAATCCTAAAGTTGGATTTCAAGTAATTATAAATCAGTAGACTAAACTTTGTAATCCTATGAACATATACATCAATAGGATAAAGTTTATGGACTACTAAGGATTTGTCTTACTCCGGAAGGCTAAAATTGATAAAGAGTGTGTTGTTTCCTATACCAAGGGGTGTTTGTAAAAGAAATTTGTTTTTTATTTTAAGCATTTTTTTTAGTTTTAATAGTACTTGATAAAGTAAAAAAGTGTTTTTAAGCAGCCATTTTTACATCAAAAAGATACAAAAATAAGCTAAAAACCTAAAGTAGGATCTCCAAACACCCTCTAACTTTTTCCTAAAGGAGTGATAAGCTTTGGGTTATGTGGATACATGCTTATTATGTGAAAGGCTTCTTGGCTCTTTCAAAGAATTTTCAAGGCTTCTAAGTACTGTTTTGAGGCTAGCTATACTATGCAAGAGATCCAAGACATGGATTAATTAGTTCCACATAAGTAGAATGTATAGGAGACTGCTTGATGAATTCCAAAATGTGACATGGACAAGACTGGTGTGTAACAACTATAGTGCCCCTAAATGGGTCTTCATACTTAGACTAGCCTTACTAAATAAGCTATACACTAAGGACAAACTTGCAAAATGGAAAATTGCAATTGATCAATCTTGTGTGATTTTGCTGCACAACTATGGAACATTATTCTGCAGTGGATGAATATTAGGAGAAGAGTACAATCATAGACTGAAAAAAGTGGAATGGATTCACAAGAACAATAGGGATAAGTCAGCAGACACATTTTTAGGATGACACTGACAGCCTGCATATTCTATAAATGACAAGAGAGGAATGAGAGAGCTTTTCAGAAGACATCAAGCAGCAGTACAAGAATAGTTGGGCAAGTTATACAAGAGATGGTCTATTTAGCTAGTTGTGAGTCTAAGCAATTTAGCTAGTTGTAAGTCTTACCTGTTTTAGGCCCCAAAATCATAAGTACTCAAAAAATTTAAATTGTTAATTTTATAATTTTATTTTCATTTTAACAATATTAAATATAGTAAAAAAAAAAACTATCATCGACCAATAGAAATATTTTAAAACTTTGAATTAAATTACTCTAATCTTTATAATAATAAATAATATATTTACAATAACATCCAAGATAATGTATTGAAAATGCATAACTAACGTATTATTAACTCGAAGCAATCCTTACTATTATAAATAATAATATTACTATGTGAAATATAATATATACTTAAAACAACAATTATGAAAAAAAAATAACACTAACTTTTTTATTTATCGTGTATATGTATATTTTAAGACCTCAAATTAAAATTTAGTTCTAAGCCACTAATTTTATTGAGATGTCTTTAGTCTCATCAATTAGTTAAAACTGGTTCAGATACTTCTTGCTCTCAGCCCAATCTGGTCTGAGAGGAAGAGTGGAACTGTAAAAATACAGCCAGTCTGGTCCTAGCAAGAGCGAGGAATGGGACTGTGATGATTGGTCCCAGTCCCAGTCTGGTCTAAGGAGGAGTCGACTGTGAAGACCCAGACGTCTGGGTCCCAGTCTGGTGATACGGGAATTCCTAGCTCGAGACCTTTCACACGAAGCCAAGCACGTGAGTTGCAACGACTTCAAGCCTTGTTCACATTCTTAGGCCCTTGTGAGCCCATCTAAGGGCCTATATTTAATAAAATGTAAAGAGGCCCACCAAGACACCCTAAACCCACCTACTTAAATGCCAAGGGTAATTTGGTCTTTGTCCCTCCTTTCTAAGTGACTATATAAACCATGTAATAGGGCTAGTCTTGCTTTAGTTCATTCCTATTATTCAAGAAACAAAGACTTGTAAATTTTTTACTTCTCTTTCTCATCATTTGGAGAGGCCAAAACCAAATTCTCACTAGTAGAGTGATACTAGTGTTGTATCTTGGCTAGAAACTAGGTTCTTGAGGTTCTTTGAGTTCCTCTTGGTCCATGTAAGAACTTGATATTGATATTTATTAGTCTTAGGGTCCTTTCTCTTGTTAGGGTTCTTAGATTAATGAATATTGTGTGTCAAGTTTCTATTTCTTTCTTTGGAAATCTTGTTAACATTGTGTTGTTGAATATAAAAGTCTAGTGAAGCCGTGTGGGGCTCTTTCCATGCACTCGCAATATTGTCTTTGTTGTTCTTGTTGTTAAACTCACTTTTCTAGTTCAAACTAGTGTTGCAAGCCTAGTGAAGCCGTGTGTGGCCATTTTCGATTCACTAGCACTTTGTTGTTCATCTTGTTGTTCTTGTGTTAGTTGGAATCTCTTGATACACAGTTAGCATTGTATCATTTGGTATCAAAGCTCAAGGCTAGATTTTGTTCTTACAAAAACAATCTTGGAAAGCTCTTACCAAAAAGTGTGTTCTTGAACATTTTGGTAAAAAAAATTGGTTGTAGATCTACAAAAGTTTTACTTGTTTAGTTGTTTCTTGTGTTGGTTTCTTTCTCATCAACACAAAGGGTGTCTAAATCTAAAGTTGAGCTTAATGAAAAAGAGAATTGTGTTGTGAAAAAAAAAAACCTTGGAAGTGACCATTGTGGTGTATTGTTGTTGTGTTCTTGAAGGTGTTGATGTTGTGTTCATCCTAAACTTCTCCTCATCTTATGTCTTAATTTCTATAAAGATAAATAGATCCAAAAAGGTTGTAAGACAAAATTGAAAATTGTTTGTGAGAAGACTTGCCAACATCACCTTTTCAAGACTTGACAACCACTTTTCCTTAAAACAAGGAACCTTGTCTTGTGGGACTAGTGAGGTCAAACATCACCTTTTGAGTTTGAAAAAAAAAAGGGGGGGTTTGAAAAATGTTACAACACTTTATGTTTTCCATCCCAATAACAAGTCATCCATTACAAAAGATCTAAGGGGACTAAGACTTCAAGTTGATGAACTATTTATGTGGACCCGCGGCCATTGACATGCTGCCATGTCACCCTAGTTACTGTTCACGTGATAATTAAGCTCAAATTTGGATGTTCTAGTTTTTAATTATTGATTCCTAGTTTCCTCTAATTGACTTGAGAACTAATTAACAAACTAGTACATTCCTACTAGCTTGTCAATTAGTCACTTGAAGCCTTGTGTTCGTGTCAACGTTTGTTTGTGTGCTTTTGTCGTTTGAATACGTTGTAACTCTTGGCTCTAGTCCGACGAGAATTCTTTGAGTTTCAAACAAGAATTCATTCCGGGCAAGAGCATACTCATACCTTACGGATTTACGAGTTCCTAGCTAATCTACAACTCTTGTGGAACTTGAGTGTGAGTGAACCAAGAGAGTGTGAGTGAGGAGAGGGATTTTAAACTAACTTATTTGTTGCTTGTGTAGGTAATACCTTGATAATGGAGGGAACCACGTCTCAAACCATGGATTCTAATGAAATGAAGAATATGAGGGTCACTCTTGAGGCTATGACCCGAGCTCTTGAAAGGTTGAGTACGGAGGTGGGAGCCATAAGGGGAGAAGTGACAACTATTAGTGGGATTTTAGAACAAGTGGAGAGTCAAAGGAACTCTCGTCCTTCTACTCCTCAACATGTTTCGTCAAGTGGACATGATAGAAATTCTTCCGACACCGTTACTCCCGAAACATGGCCACAATTGCCAAATCCTTCACTAGCTCCACTAAATGCCGCAAGCCAAACTACTTATAACCCTCTAAAATGAGACTCCAATAGACTAACCCATTCCCAAATGTCTCAAGTTCCGCAAGAGGTAGTCGAACGTCAAATGCCTCCACAAAATACGAACCTCCCCTTCCAAGCTCCACTAAACCAAAGATCACCACCTTCACAAAATCCAATTCCTCCGAATCAAGTTCCAAATTTCCAAAATCATCCCGTCCACCTTGAGGAATATGGTAGAGAGGATTATAAAGGGTATGGAGCCTTTGACGATGCTTACATGAGGGAGGAAGAGATTAGAGGAGGTCGTGTGGATCCAAGGAGATACTGAGGGTATGGAGAAAGGGAAAACCGACACCTAGAGATAGACGTAGGCATCAATACCATCAAATTGAGCCTACCTATATTTAAGGGTGAAAGTGACCCCGAGGTGTATCTTGCTTGGGAGTCGGCGTGTGATAAAGTGTTTCAAGTGAATGATATCTCGGAGGAGAAGAAGAGTTGTTATGCCATAGCTCATTTTGAAGGCTATGCTAACACTTGGTGGGAATACGTCAAGCGGTTCGGCAATGAGTTGGTAGAGGGACAACCACCACCATGGTTTCGGTTGAGGTACCTAATGAGGCAACGGTATCTTCCTGAAAGTTATCATCATGAGTTGCTTGCTAGGTTGTACAATTTGAGACAAGGGAATCGAAGTGTTATGGCATACTATGATAAGTTTCAACAACTCATGTTGAAGCTTAATCATCGGGGAGAACAAATTGGCCATGACATCATTCGGTTCAAGTGTGGGCTGAACAAAGAGATCTCCACTTATTTGATGCTTCACAAGTTTGATGTCTTGAAGGGATTTTCCAAGCGGCTCTTGAGATTGAAAGAGAGCTTAAAGAGAGGTCGCCGTTCAAGGGAAAGGGACCATCAACCTCGGATTGGCCGAGGAGCAAAGATATGGTTCAACCATTTTTGGGTTGGCCCAAAAACAAGGACCAACCCGCCACTACAAGGTTGTCCAAGCCTAAAGCAGTCCATAAATTTCCTCCCCGGCAAAAAGCTCACAAGTATCCTAATCCTAAAGGGTTCCAATGTTTCAAGTGCCAAGGTTGGGGACATAAAGCCAATGAATGTACAAACCGACGCAATTGATCCTAAGGGAAGGGAGATTGTATTACCTTGGTGAGGAAGTAGTTCTTGAAAAAGAAAAGAATGAGGCCGAGCCTCAAGATAGAGAGAAACCCGAAAATGAGCCACATAATGATGATGATTGTGAGGATGCTTATCCGCAAAAAGGGGAGTGCGTGGTTTCAAACTTTGTAGTGAGGCGTGCCATGATTAGTAAGGCGATAGATGACCCTAGCCAACGGGAAAATTTATTCCATGCTAAATGTCTTGTGAAGGGAAGTATGTGTACTATGGTGATAGATAGTGGAAGTTGTGCGAATGTGGTTAGTGTTGCAATGGTGAACTTCTTGAAATTACTGACTACACCTCACACTAGTCCTTACAAGTTGCAATGGTTGAATGAATGCGGCGAGTTAAAGGTCACAAGGCAATGTGTGATATATTTTAAGGTAGCCAACTACCATGAAGAGGTGCTTTGTGATGTGATACCAATGCAAGCTTGTCACTTGTTGTTAGGAAGGCCTTGGCAATATGATAGGTCGACCAAACATGATGGAAGGTCCAATCGGTATACACTTGAGAAGGATGGTCGAAAGGTCGCTCTTCATCCATTATTGCCTTCCCAAGTGAATGAATTATACCTAAAGATGCGGGAATTAAGGAAAAAGGGAAAGAAGGCCGAGAGTAAGGGAAAAAGAGGGGAACCCAAGAGTGAGGGAGTAGGGGAAACCGAGGGGCTTCTAATTTCTAAGGGGTAAAAAAGTATGGTGATGATGGCTAGGAGGAAAGAATTATTTGTGGATCATGACGAGGACACTCTGATGCTCTTCTTGGCTTATTGTTTTAACACTAACGCCACTAACATTTCCATTTCTCCTCCTATTTCTCATGTTTTGCAGGATTATGAGGATGTCTTCCCAAAGAAATTACCGCAAGGATTGCCCCCACTTTGGTGAATTGAGCACCAAATTATTTTGTGTCGGGTTAGCAATTGCCCAACAAACCGGCTTATAGGAGCAACCCGATGGATACCAAGGAATTGCAACCCCAAGTTGAGGAACTCCTTAACAAAGGATATATCAAGGAGAGTATGAGCCCTTGTGCGGTTCCGGTGCTACTAGTTTCCAAGAAAGATGGGACTTGGCGTATGTGCGTTGATTGCCGAGCCATCAACAAGATAATGGTAAAATATCGTCACCCTATTCCTAGGTTAGATGATATGCTTGATGAATTGAGTGGTTCGTGTTTGTTTTCCAAAATTGATTTGAGGAGTGGCTATCACCAAATTCGTATGCAACCGGGTGATGAATGGAAAACCGCCTTCAAGACCAAATTCGGTTTCTATGAATGGATGGTTATGCCATTCATCATGTGATGAAGCCATTTATCGGAAAGTTTGTTGTTGTTTATTTTGATGATGCATTGGTGTATAGTAAGTCCTTAGATGAGCATGTAAAGCATTTATAATGTATGTTTGATGTCCTCCGAAAGGAGAAGTTATATGCTAATCTAGAAAAGTGTTCTTTTGGTGTCCATGAGGTTGTATTTCTTGGGTTTGTGGTGAGCTCAAGAGGGGTCAAAGTGGATGAATCTAAGATTGACGCCATTAAAAATTGGCCAACTCCCAAAACCGTAGGTGAAGTGAAAAGCTTCCATGGGTTGACTAGTTTTTATAGACATTTTGTCAAAGGATTTAGCACCATTGCCGCCCCCTTGACCGAAGTGATTAAAAAGGATCGGCCTTTCAAGTGGGGAGATGAACAAGCTAAGGCCTTCGAGGACTTGAAAGCTATGCTCACTCGGCCCTTTTGCTACAATTGCCGAATTTTGACAAGACTTTTGAGGTCGAATGTGATGCAAGCAAAGTCGGCATAGGCGCGGTTTTAATGCAAGAATTGAAGCCTATTGCCTACTTTAGCGAAAAGCTTAAAAGAGCAACTCTAAACTACTCTACGTATGATTTAGAGTTGTATGCCTTGATTAGAGCCTTGGCCATTTGGCAACATTATTTGTGGCCTAAAAAATTTGTGATCCGAACGGATCATTAATCCTTAAAGAATCTACGGGCACAAGACAAGCTTAACCGGCGGCATGCCAAGTGGATTGAATTTCTTGAAAATTTCCCTTATGTTATTCAATACAAGAATGGTAAAGACAATATGGTTGCCGATGCTTTATCCCGAAAACATGTGCTTGTGTCTACTTTGTCGTCTAAGTTGATGGGGTTTGAAAGCCTCAAGTCTTTATATCTCGAGGACCCTCACTTCGCCCCTATCTATAGGGAAAGTGAAAAGTTAGAAAGGGATAGGTGGGTTACGGATAGGGGTTCTCATCCCTATACCAAATTTGATGGATACTTGTTTAAAGATAGACGATTGTGTGTTCCCTCAAGTTTGTGGAGAGAATTATTTGTGAGGAAAGAACGCAATGGCGATCTAATGGGCCATTTTGGGGTCGAGAAGACCCTCAGAATTTTAGAAGAACAATTTTATTGGCCTAGAATGCACAAGGATGTGGCCCGGATTTGCGGCCAATGTGTTGAGTGCAAAGGAGCCAAGTCACGGCTCCAACCCCACGGGTTGTACACCTGATTGTCCACCCCTTTGCGTCCTTGGTTTGACATATCAATGGACTTCGTGTTGGGATTGTCGAGGACTAGAAGGGGGCGAGATAGTATTTTTGTCGCGGTGGATCGGTTTTCCAAGATGGTTCACTTTATTCATTGTTCTAAATGTGATGATGCGCCTAGCGTAGCCTCTTTGTTTGTTGATAATGTTGTAAAACTTCATGGTGTTCTGATGACCATAGTGAGTGATAGGGATTCTAAATTCCTAAGCCACTTTTGGAAGTCCATGTGGGGTAGACTTGCTACTAAGTTGTTGTTTTCGACTTCATGCCACCCACAAACCAATGGTCAAACGGAAGTAGTAAATAGGACCTTAGGGTCTATGCTACGGTCCATGGTTAAAGGAAAAATGACTTCTTAGGAGGAGCACTTACCGTTGATTGAGTTTGCTTATAATCGTGTTATACACTCGAGCACAGGGATGACACCCTTTGAGTGTGTATACGGCATCAACCTCCTCACCCCTTTGGATTTAACCCCTTTTCCAAGTGATCTTGTGATAAGCTTAGATGGAAGAAAATGGGCCGAGGCCATGAAAAATCTACATGATAAGGTGAGGTTGCGGTTGGAGAAGAAAAAACAAAAAGTTGCGAGGCGAGCCAACAAAGGAAGAAGAAAGCTCATTCTTGAACCGGGAGATTGGGTGTGGGTGCACCTAAGGAAGGATAGATTCCCGTCTCAAAGGTATGCTAAGTTGATGCCACAGGGTGATGGCCCATTCCAAGTATTAGAAAGGATCAACGACAATGCCTACAAGATTGATCTACCCCCGGAATATCAAGTGCACAACACTTTTAACGTGTGTGATCTCTCTCGGGTGGAAACGGTGGAGGATGGCAATAATTCGAATTTGAGGGAAAATTCCCTTCAAGATAGAGAGGATGATATGGGAATTTCTAGCTCGAGACCTTTCACACGAAGCCAAGCACGTGAATTGCAACGACTTCAAGCCTTGTTCACATTCTTAGCCATGTGTGAGGCCCTTGTGAGCCCATCTAAGGGCCTATATTTAATAAAATATAAAGAGGCCCACCAAGACACCCTAAACCCACCTACTTAAATGCCAAGGGTAATTTGGTCTTTGTCCCTTCTTTCTAAGTGACTATATAAGCCATGTAATAGGGCTAGTCTTGCTTTAGTTCATTCCTATTATTCAAGAAACAAAGATTTGTAAAAATTTTACTTCTCTTTCTCATCATTTGGAGAGGCCAAAACCAAATTCGCACAAGTAGAGTGATACTAGTGTTGTATCTTGGCTATAAACTAGGTTCTTGAGGTTCTTTGAGTTCCTCTTGGTCCAAGTAAGAACTTGGTATTGATATTTATTAGTCTTAGGGTCCTTTCTCTTGTTAGGGTTCTTAGATTAATGAATATTGTGTGTCAAGCTTCTATCTCTTTCTTTGTAAATCCTGTTAACATTGTGTTGTTGAATATAAAAGTCTAGTGAAGCCGTGTGGGGCTCTTTCGATTCACTAGCAATATTGTCTTTGTTGTTCTTGTTGTTAAACTCACTTTTCTAGTTCAAACAAGTGTTGCAAGCCTAGTGAAGCCGTGTGTGGCCATTTTCGATTCACTAGCACTTTGTTGTTCATCTTGTTGTTCTTGTGTTGGTTGGAATTTCTTGATACACACTTAGCATTGTATCATCTGGTCTGAGCTGTCTAGTCACTCTCTATGATTGGTCCCAGTCTAGTGACTGAGCAGTCTGGTCAGTCTCTATGATTGGTCCCAGTCTGGTCTGAGCAGTCTAGTCGGAGTGGGAACTAAGAAGTCCCAGTCTGGTCTGAGCAGTCTGGTCACTCTCTATGATTGGTCCCAATCTGGTCTGAGCAGTCTAGTCTGAGGAGTGGGACTGAGGAGTCCAGACTGGTCTGAGCAGTCTAGTCACTCTCTATGATTGGTTTCAGTCTGGTGACTGAGCAATGTGGTCACTCTCTATGATTGGTCCCAGTCTGGTCTGAGCAGTCTAGTCTGAGGAGTGGGACTGTGAAGTTTATTAATCTCTCCATTTCTCTTTACATGTTTTTTTCGTTTTCCTAGAGTCAATTTAAGCTTGAAAATTAAATTAGATTAGATGAGTTTAATTTTTTAAAATTAAAATTTAGATATTCAAAAACTATACGAAAAATACTATAAATTACAAATTTTCTTTTTTTTATTTTAATTAAAAAATACATCTAAAAATATTAATCAAAATTTATATTGTTCGACTCAAAAAAAAAAAGGGAGCAAATAAAAAGAAATGAAGGGAGTAATTCCCTTCGAGAAATAATTAGTAATCGCTAATAGATTGCTTAATTAGAGTATATAAGAGACTTGTCTACTTCACCACCAAAAAAAAAATAAAAAAATTGAGTCATGACAGATTCGTCTCATGTTAGATTGCTTAATTAGAGTATATATAAAAAAACACTTGCCTACTTTCACTACCAAAAAAAAAATTGTTAAAGACACTTTAAAAGTTATTTGTGAGGAATGGTGATGCCCATACGATACCTATCAGCTCCCACCACAATTAAGTACGAAATTTGAATCTGAAACCTCGCGGTTCTCGACCCACTTCATTAATCATTAGGTCGCATCCTCGAGAGTCAAGAGCGAACTTATTTATGATATGATAATGACAAAGTGAGATTTCCTCATACAACGTGAGCCTTTGTAGCTTGGGCAAATAAATGCAGAATTTCTGGCATGCCTCCTTTTATACGAGAGAAGAAAAAGTAAACAAATGAACCAATCTCATATGCATTTTTATAATAAATCAGTTAACTATATGTCATTGCACATGCAGTTTCATAGCTAATGCCTCACCATGCCTATAATTTGGTCAATACAATAGGGATGCACTGAACTACTAAAGAATATAATAACCAAGAATATAAAACAAAGAGATAGGAGAAGGGCGACAGACTGTACAACGCGAGAAAAGCCAAGAGCAGCAACACTAACCCAAAAAGAAAACATTTACAAGATATGCTTATCTAAAAGCTACAATAATCATACAAGCTTATGTGATGTCCTCAAGATTCACCAAATATCTTGTCCCCGATGATCTGCCCGAGATTTGAGTACAGAACTTGCTGCTCCTCAAAAGATAGGTTCATTATTATCTACATCGTATAGAATAAGTGTATCAGCTATAACGGTATACTTCAATGAGGAATTTACTGGACTTCATGTAACGTGAGATGCATACCTGATCCAAGATCATCTCAACTGACAAGTTCTGAGGCGCCACAAAAGACTGATGATAGATATATGCGAAAACAGCCATCACCATCTGCATGAACATAAACACAAGAAAAAATCACAAACTGAGTTCACATAACTAGTAGAAAGCAATACTAAAAGGCCAGAATACGAGAGGAGAAATCAATCGGTCTGAGGAAATACTAATCATATACAAGGTACAGTCAAAACACACACACATGCACACCGCAACAATATGTTTTTCAATTAACTTATATGACCCAATTTCATGAAGCCATTGAAGTGAAAGAAACTTGGAAGACAATGATACTTCATATCTCCCATGGGGGTTGCAGTCCATAAATCGTGTCCGACAATATGTGTAGAGAGAGAGATATTTAGCTCACCTGACAATCCATTCTATCTGTCATGCCACCATGTCCAGGTATACTATCACCAAAATCCTACAGCACGGAAGAAAAATAAAAAGAACTTTAAAACTACAACAGCATTCATGATCCCACTAAGGCACCTATAAGACAAGACCGGGAAAACATTGAACCTTGATCTTGAAGGCCCTCTTAAAGCCACTCGCAAAAAAGCCTCCAAAAGGCGCTATGATTGAAGCAAACAAGCCAAGCCACATAGCATGCCATTGCACAGGCAAAACAGAGATCTCTCTCCAAGGTAACTGCAGTAATAAGAATTAGTTAAGGACCGAAGATTATAAAGTCAATGCTGGTTCAAAACTTACAAGGATTTGAATAGACTTCAGAAAGCTGAAAAACAACACAAGCATAAAGAAGAAGGTGAAAATGACTTGATTTCTATTTTTTTATGAAGTGTGAATCACTGGATAATATAATGTCGAATTTAGGACAATCAAAAAGAACCACTTGCAGTTGTATCTCATGAACCGTACTATTCAACACATCAACAAGAGAAAAACAACTATTTCAAGACTCAATACTTTGAGAAATTTTGGCTTCAGACAGTATCCGTTTGAAGTTGAAAAAGAGTATTTGTGTTAGGACATGAATTGGAAAAAGTTAGAAGTTTTGAAGTTGAGTGAGTGAAAACCATAATATCACTTGAAATACTCTTCTCAAAACAGTTTTCCAACTTCAAATTCTCCATTTCAAGTTGAAGTTGAGATAATATACCAAATCATAGAACAAACATTGATTTGAAAATAGTATTCCAAGTTGAAGTTCAAAATAATTTTTATGGCTAATTGGGAAAGTATCATACAATTTTATGGTTTGGTTCACATAGGTAATTTCACATCACACCTCTTGGGGTGCGGCCCTTCCCCTTACCTGCTAACGCGGGATGCCTTATGGGCATGGCTGACCTTTTTAGTAGTTTTATGGTCTTCCAGATATTTAAGTAGCAGCAGTTAAAAAACAAATCCAATATCCTTACGCTCTCCTGTACTATTATTATTTCTTATAATTATAATTTAAATGAAATCACTAGATTGATTTTACGAGAGATGCACACTTTTCAGGTTTCCAAAGTAATGGCATGACGACTCAGGGCGCCGCACTAACAACATGGAGATCTCAATTCTCAGTTGAGCATCTCAACTACAACACTTGGCCTGTGCCCATCTGATCAACCTTGGGAGCAAAATTATCTTGCTAATATGTCCTAGTAGACTGGAAGACTGTTCGATGATTAGTTGAGATATGCGCAATCTGTAACCCAGACACCATAGCTAACGAAAAAATTGGATAACACTTTTCAGAAAGTAAAGCATTCACCAAATTTAAACCCACATTACATTAAATAAAAACCATCAATTCTAGTCTACAACCATCAAAGTAGGATGCAAAATGGGACAGATAGTTATTTCACACTACCATCAACATGCTTTGAGAAAGAGAACATTGCCTAAACCGACACTCCGTCCTTCAATAGGTAAGGAAAGAGCTTGAAAACCAACAATATATAGTTGGAAGGGGTGAGGACATAGCTCATCACTTGAAAAGATACAAGGATTTACCGAAGTCACTAGAATAGTAAAATATTCAAGTAATGACAAAGCAAAAGAGAAAAACTTCAAAGTCCAGGTTCGACGGAAATTCACTTACCCATGAAGGAAACCACTCTGGTACAGTAAAGTAATCTGGCTTAAACAGTGGACCAGGATCACAATTAAGCCACCCAACTGATAAATCCTGCATTAACCAATATGGAATTTATGCTTTCCAAAACCGAGGAGAAAATCCACAAGACAACAGGGAGAGAGATCTAAAATATTACCTTCCTAGGGCATGTTAGCCATCTGAAGCGACCAAATATATTGGCAAGCTGCACATTAGCACATAACAGAAAGTAGTCAGTAGAATATGAGAAAAGCATACACCCCTCTCAGATCACTGTTGAAACAAACCTTTAGTAGGTGCAGGGAAAACAAGTGAAAGGGAGAGAGTACACAGATAGTTTGATGACAACACAGTACACGACATACCATTCATAAGTTATCTTAAGAGAGAGTAACTAAATACGAACATGTAACACTATATCTAACAATAATTCATTCACACACTAACACGACCCTCAAAAAAAAAGGTGAGAAAATCAACTTTGAGTTAAGCTTAGTCGAAACAGAAAAAGCAAATAGTTGTTTGAATGGTTGGTTGCAGGTGAACTTCGGGAAGTTTGGTCATCAGAATCTCAGTGGAAAAGTTGTTGTCGTAACAATATCCGAAGTGCTATATCGAGGCTGTTTACCAAAACTGTTACCAACAAGGGACGCAATGCCACAGGAATAATTACCCGCAAATAAGGGTGGTGCTAAGTCATTGAAAAGAAGCAAGAATATTGAATTATAGCGGAGAAGAAAAAAGCTGACAGAACCGACAGTATAATGCCTTTTGCTGATACGCGAAGCTACTCATGTCTCTGCCAACATTGTATAGGCTCCTGATATCATGTGGTAAAATTAAGAGGAGGGAAAGATAAGTAGAGACAATAGACGGAAGACACCCTTTTATGGGTGTGAGGTACTCTCCACGTCTTATACTAAATAAAATTAATACACTAGTACAGATGTGTCTGTGCTTTTTTCTTCTGAGGGTGGGAAAAGGATAAGCTAAATAAACATTATTCATCCAAATTTCAGTTTGAAACTCATATAATTAACCTGTTTTTCTTTGACCAATGAAACTAACTTAATAATAAATAGCACTTAGAACTAACAACATTAAAACAGCCTGACATTTGAACAGTTGCATAAATAAATATTTGCAGAAACCAGAACAGATTTGAGCATTAGAGCATGTTGTATTAGTAGATACTTGTTTTTTGAACAGGTAGGTAACAGATGCGCTGATAGAGTTTATATTGATAAGCCTGCATAACATATGAATAGGACCAGTGTGCACTGTCATCAATTCCAAACTAGAGACAAATCCCTTAAAGAGTTTTTCGCAAAATACACAGCCACTCACCAGAAATGCGGAGATAATGGTTGTTACTGATCCCCCAATAAAGCCCTCCCAAGTTTTCTTTGGAGACAACTTGATCAAAGGAGTTTTTCCAAAGAAGAATCCAAATATATAAGCAGCTATATCATTGATGACAATGAGCGATGCCGGGAGAAGGAACCTGCATTAAAGTAACCCTTTAATTGAAATTCTATATCCATGTCAAATTTTGTTGCTTTATTTCAATTTTAACTACCCAAAAAAGGAAAAGGAAAAAAGAAGCGGAAGAAGTTCCACATCCCCGTAAAATTTTGTTGCAAGCTTCAACAACAAACCCAGTATATTCCCACATAGCGAAGAAAAAAAAGGAGGAAGAAATAATGGAACACAGACTTGTGAAAATGGCCAAAAAAGATGTGGTATTGTGTGTTGGTTCCCAAAAACATTACGCTATCTTTCGACTAGACATATGCATGTTAAGGAAAGAAAATTATAGCTGACTTTGGAAATCTTTCTACCCTTAGCACTGAGGAGTTGCTGGAACTGGAAGCACCCTCCAGTGAACTTGAAGTATTCACAGCCCTCAAATCCAGTGCTCCAGACAAAGCATCAGGGTCCTGATGCCTGTCTTTCAAAACTCCTGGTGTTTTATCAAAACAGATATGATGGGAGCCTTCAACTTCTCTCACCAAAATTGTCAAATGGTTCGGTCGTACAACGCCACATACATTGCTTCCATACCAAAGAAGAAAGATGCATTAGAGCTTAGGGATTTCAGACCAATGAGACTGATAGGCAGTGCTTACAGACTGGTGGCTAAAGTTTTAGCTGAGAGGCCAAAAATGGTGGTGAGAAAATTCGTCCCTGGAAAACAAAGTGCTTTTATCAAGAATAGGCAAATCCGTGATGCATCTTTGATTGCAAATGAGGTGTTTGACCGGAAGATAAAATAGTGGGGACTGGCATTCTATGTAAGTTGGATATAGAGAAGGCTTTTGATCAATTAAATTGGTCATATTTTAATTGAGTTACTAAAGAAGATAGGCTTTGGGAATAGGTCGATAAGGTGGATATTCTTTTGTATCTCAACTGTAAAATTCTCAGTTCTAGTAATCAGAAGTCCAGTTGGATTTTCCTCTCCTCAAAAGGGTCTCAGCCAAGGAGATCCACTCTCCGCTTTCCTATTTATTTTGGCAATGGAG
Source organism: Capsicum annuum (assembly GCF_002878395.1). Classification (NCBI taxonomy): domain Eukaryota; kingdom Viridiplantae; phylum Streptophyta; class Magnoliopsida; order Solanales; family Solanaceae; genus Capsicum; species Capsicum annuum. Next base: position 16,699,783 of record NC_061113.1, on the reverse strand, counting down.
GGCCTCACTCAGTTATTTGCCAGAGACAGAAAGATTCAACGGATCCAAGGATTTCAGGTGTGCAGAAATCTCAACACCTCTGTCACTGTTTCTCATCTGCTTTATGCAGATAATAATAATATGATTTTTGTTGGCAGACAGCCAGCAAGTAAATTATCTCAAAATGACTTTGATAGTCTTTGATTCTGTTTGCACATTAACATGCTCAAGAGTTAAATTTACCCAGAAAATGAAGTTCCCAACCTAGAAGATGGCAAAAATCTTAAGCTGAAAAACTGAAGCTTTACCTACTACTTATTTGGGATTACCTCTTGGAGATAAGTTCAAGTCAACTGAGATAAATGGAAACATTGAAAGAACGGCGAAGAGACTTGTAACATGGCAGATTCAGTACCTCTCTCATGGAGGTAGACTCTCTCTATAATTGTTCTGGACAGTATTCCCACCTGTATCATGTCCCTCTTTCCCATGCCAAGTTCATTCACAAAGCAGATTGATAACACCATGGAAGGAAGTTCCTTTGGGAAGGAAACAGTCAAATTGCAAATAATGACCCTTCCTAGACTCTAGGAGGTTTGGGGATCAGAGATTTGAACTTGCACAATAAAGGTCTGCTAATGAAGTGGTTATGGAGATATGGTCAACCTGAGGCTCTGGCTACTGGAAAGACATCATACTAGCCATATATGGTGCCCAGAATCACTGAAGTTCTGTCAGAAGCAGAGAACCCCATGGTGCGGGGGGGTTGGGAACTCATTGTCATTAACAGCCTACAAGAGGAATTCTTCCTAAAAGTCTCTTTCAAGGTTGGTAATAGACCATGCATCAAATTCTGGGAAGATTTATGGATAGGGGACACTACTTTAAAGATTGTTTACCCACGACTATTCCAAATAGCAAACAATAGAGAGGCATCCATTGCTCATTACAGGGAATGCAATATTTGGAGCCTTACTTTTAGAGGAATCTTCAGGAATGGGAAGTCAATGAGCTACTCAATCACCTGGTTTATCTAGAGGAGTATAATCTGGCTCATGCCCCAGACCGGCTCCTATGGGGAAACTCAAAGAAGGGTGATTAAATTGTGAAAGAATGCTACAAACTTGGATTATCTGTGAATGGTATTTTCAAGGAGTGACCCTGGAAACATGTTTGGAGGACTAGGCAACCGCATCAAGTTAGTCTTTTTACCTGGACAGCCCTAAAAGGTGCCTGCCTACCCAAGAAAACTTCAGAAAGAGGCATCATTCTTATCAACAGATGCTACCTATGCCAACAAACCAATGGAACTGTGAATCACCTTTTTTCGCTCTGCCCACTGACAGCCGAAGTTTGGCACTTCTTCTCAAAGTTTGATCTCAATTGGGTTATGCCTTTGAAACTGGATATCATGGAGAGTTGAGAAATCCGTCAAAGGATCCGGAATATGATTGCAGCAGCTATATTTTGGTGTATTTGGAAAGAAAGAAACCGCAGATGTTTTGATGGTAACTCAACTCCCATTAGCTCTTTAAAGGCTATTTAATTAGTTACCTTAGTTAGTTGATGCCCCATAAACAGTGTCGATAACTTTTTGGAATTTGTTAGCTCCTCGACTCTAATTTAGAAGAGTTCCAAGATAGTATTCTTTTGAAAATTCCACAGGTTTTTGCTTATTATCATAGCTTCATGTAGCTATGCTCTGAAGCTATTACTTTCTTTTTCTATGTAATCTTGCATCTTGATGTCTTTCCAATGCAATATGCTTACTTTACCTAAGAAACCTGAAGTTAGACACACCGTGGATGCTGGCCAAAAAGGGAACACAGCAATGAGAAAAAGTGGAGGGCAGAGTAGAGGCTCCAAAGAATAGTTTCGGCAGCAAAATGACATAAAATCCGACAAGTGAAAGAAAAAAGACATAGAAAATCTATTCAAAACGGAAGAAATAGATTCAAGCTGCTTACCAGAAAATTCCCTCGAAAATATTGGCTACTGTGAAAGAGGACTGAGTAAACACCACAATCAGAATCATATGGGTCCAAGCAAACTGGCCAAATTGATACTTGTACCTCTTCTTCTTCAGCGTCAGAATGAACCACACAAAACCTGATCTCAAATGAGAGGGGAAAAAGTAAAACTCAACCAGCGAAAAAGGTACTGATCCAGCAGTCAGTATCACAAAATCATGCATCTAATGAAAAAAATAAGGCAGGAAATATTAGCAAAACAACTCTACACTGAACAATATGTTATTTTGATATGTCTTGGGTGTTTTAAAATGGAAAGGTCATTGTCCAGTTTGCAACATTAAATCGAAGAGCTCGATAAAAGTACGAACCTGCAATATACAAAAAATAACACGTGACCATGTGATACTTGATAAATCTGCTAACAAGCTTGTATAAAAATTTGTCAGAAGTAACTGTGTTGACAAGCCTCTGGCTTAGGATGCGTCCATATACAAACAACATTGCTGTAAAGAAAAAGTGCCTGGAGACAATAGCAGAATAAGCAAAAACAGAAAGGGGAACCTGTAAATACTAAGATATTGTATCCAATCTAGTAAAATAAATTTCCAAGCTTCTCAAACTACATTGTGCATATACATATCACTCATGAAGCCACTCAACAGAGGAAACCACTTTAGTATGGCTGGATTTTGTTGGAAGGGCGGCCAATCAGGCGTACATTCTTCATGAACTTTTGAACATCCAAATTTTAGAAAGCTGCACTCAGGACAATTAGGGATGATAATCACATTTCTCATTTTACCTAAAGTGTGAGTATCCGAATGAATCTACCAAATTTATTGAAGGTTTAGAGTGAGCAGCACTTGTATAGATGGCCGTATTTCTACCTTTTTTCTGCATAACTCTCTGGTGCCCTCAAGTTGACAAGCTTACAGAAGCATGTGCGGTCTTAGCTATAATCTTTTGACAAATTTGTTTTCTCTTTCCATCCACCAACAGACTTCTAGTTAATGGAGGAGCAGCCATCCACTGCACCACATCCTTTTGGTGTCAGTCTAAGCTAAAAAAAAGGGCAGCCCGGTGCACTAAAGCTACCGCTATGCGCGGTGTCCGGGGAAGGACCCCACCACAAGGGTGTATCGTACGCAGCCTTATCTTGCATTTCTGCCAGAGGCTGTTTCCAAGGCTTGAACCCGTGACCTCTTGGTCACATGGCAGCAACTTTACCAGTTACTCCAAGGCTCCCCTTCGGGGTCGGTCTAAGCTAAATGCTCTTAAAATTATTTTTTTTCCCTTTAAGAATAATGGATGGCCTACTCATGCACATAAGAGATAAATGCTTCAAAGATATCTTTTGTCCACATCATTGACTATGCTCCTTGATTTCATATAAGTTAATTTGACTTTCAAAGGTTCAAATAACTAATAGAACTTGTCGTAGTTAGTGGTTAGTACTTAAACATGGATTTCTTTACATAGTACTCAAACTTGCTGTAATGACAAAACCTTTCACGGACTTTGCCGAGCTTCACATCAACTTCACAAAGAGTTGTCTTTTCGGTGAATCAGGTTGCAAACATTCATTAACTAGCTACTGTCCTACATTACAACATTCGTTCTCTTCCCATGATATATCTGGTATTACCTCTTTTGGGGGAAATTGGGCAAACTAGAAAGAAATGGCAGTACCTATCCTCAGGGGAAAGAGTCACTGTTAATCAGTGGTCTTCATGCTGCTCACACCTATAGAATGTTCCTCTTTCATTCACTTTTGTCAATCTTAAAGCGTGTTGATAAGTTGAGAAGAGATACTCTATGAAACGGAAACAAATAAGGCAGCTCTTTATGTCTCATAAGTGGGGCAATGCTATCAGAAACAGGAAGAACGAGAGTCCTGGGATTAAGAACTTGAAGTGCCATAATGAAAGTTTTGTTTTGAAATGGCATTGGAAATTCAACAAGTAGAACATGTGGATAAGATTACCCATTGGAATGTTCAGTTTGTGGAATTCTCGGTACACCAAAGAGTCAATACCACTTCGTGGCATGAGTGTTTGGAAGCATATTTGTTCTTATGGAGGCAAATTCTCCTAAAATTATGGTTTTCTACATGGCAATGGCTTAAAAATTAGATTTTGGATTGACATTGGGTTTCTCATCTGTCAAACATCAGTTTCATGATGGCAAATTCTCCTAAAATTATGGTTTTCTACATGGCAATGGCTTAAAAATTAGATTTTGGATTGCCATTGGGTTTCTCGTCTGTCAAAGATCAGCTTCATGATATCTCTAGTATTTCTTCTCTTTACAATGCCGTGATAGCCGATTTTTCCAGTTCACTAGACTGGATCTCTTCCTCAGAAGGAATTTAAATGATAAGAAAGTATAAAAGACAATAAGAACTATTACCATTCTTGGAAAAAAGTATAAAAGACGATAAGTTGTTAACATTGCTCAACAACTTCGCTCAAGATTAACAGAAATCAGGTTACTTCATTTTGAGGAAATCTAGACAGAAACTCTAGATCTCAGCCTCTAGGGAGGCATACCTCCCCCCAGATCAACCTCCACAAAAGAAGCTTTAAGGTTTGCAGTTGACGTTATCTATGTCAAAACCAGTCTGGACATGCCATAAACTTTTTTATTCGCTACGAGGTCAGCTTTCAGCTCCGGATTGTATTTATAGCTGCACTCCGTGTATGCTGGACAATACAAACTTGAGAGCTTCGTTCATGTTGGTACAGAGACGGACTCAACAAAAAGTCACTTACAATTTTGGAATACCATACCACAAGTTATTTGGTAGACAATCTAGACAGAAAGGAATATTAGCATTTTTTGAAGGCAGCAAGAAATACATTTTTAGCCTTAAGTTCAGAGCTTTCTTTTAGCTAACTTTTTGGTGCAACCTGGGGTTTTTTGTACCGCACATAGATGCCATGTTAGGTACAATCGGCAAATTGCACATGACTATGTTTTGATGCACTAGCTTAGTGTTGATCCTTTTTCAATAAAAGTCATTAACAAAAATTCTAAAAGTTGAAACTAAGATTGTGGTCAGACGGAGTTGGAGATCACATTTTGACTGTGTTCTTGGTTGGAGTGGATACACTTAAGCTTCTCTCACTAAATGTTAAGTTTGCAGGCACCTTCACATGAATCCCTTCACATTTAATATTTCAAGAAATGTATCGAAGTTTGTCACTCCATTTCCTAAATCATGTTAGAGATCTTTATTAGTTTCAACATTATTTCACCAAGCATCAGAATGATTGTAGTTCATCCAGATTCCAAGCAAGGTTTATTGGATTCCACAAAGAATAACACTTTAGCATACAGACCGATGTTTATTTAACCAAAGCTTATTTGATTCCACAGAGAAAAAATCACTTTAGAATAAGAACAGATGAACAGTGCATTGCAATAATACATACATTATAAATGTTATAAATGTGTTGTATGTGTGTGTATATAAACATACATTAAGGTTCCTTTAAAACCAGAAGTACGTGAAAGAAAAAAAGAAAAAGAAAAAGGGAAAACTGAACAAAAAGCCAAATGCAAATTTCAATAAAAGCAAGAACGTGTTAATAATCGAGTTCCCACAGGTGAGTTAATTCATCCAGACTATAGAAAAGTTAATTTGACGTGTCTACCTTACAATGTAGCAACAGTTATCAAAGTTTTTGATAAATAAAACAACTCATGGTACAAATAATTAGGGTATATGCTGATGCTATCCAACCTATGATTGTATCCTTTATTTAGTAAAGGCACAACCTCTATAGACCTGATACTCAAGTTTCATAAATTAGTCAACTGCATTTTTAGATTTACCATACCTATTACCTGAGGTCTCAAATGATGGCAGTTCTTACAGTGTTAATTGCCAAAAATCCTTATATATGGAACAAAATATATGGCGTTTAGAAGAAGTTCAATGTCAAAAGGAATTTAGCAGGATAGTAAATACAAGAATGATTTTCTGACAAGGTAAATACAAGTATGATTCTTCTCACCAATTTAATATCCTGAAACCAGGAAGTTGCTTGTCTTCTTGCGCTCTCCTAAGTAGATTGAACAACTCCTTTACCATAAAGATTTGTATAACAACAACCATGGCCCAAATATAAAGATGTCCCATGTAAATGATGAAAGCAAAACCACCTATCATCCAGAGAGTTGAATAAAAACGGATCAACATTGACTTATACTTGTTCCTATCTTCAACAAGCAAATGGGCTCCATTTGCTTTGACAACCTCTCCGGGAACCTGAAAATTCAGGAACAGGGAAAACAAGATCTTCAGAAAAAACTCAGACCCATAGCATCTACAAGATTCAGAACCAAAACCTAGTTTTATTTCCAATTTATATGACACTCTTTCTATTTTGACACAATCCAACTGGTTTGACACCAAATAACTTTATTTTATAGTCTATACCACTTTCACAATTTTAAAGAATTGTAATAAATAACTATTCAAATTTTAAAGATTAGCCAGATGTTTTCTCGGTAGAACAAATTTTAGACCACGATTTCATTATTTATTTTTTGCTGCTACTAATACAATATAAAGAGGGATGGCCTTGGCTCAGCGGTAAGCTTGCTTACCGTGGTGTGCCAGGGTCGGGGGTTCGAAACGCCCCTCCAGCGAAGCTGGGGTGAGGGCGCGTAGGTCAGGCCCGGAGTGGTCCCCCCCTCCCCGACACCTACGGAGTAGGTATGAACCGGGTCGTCCCTACTAATACAATATAAAAATCAATTTAATATCTTAAACGCATTATTCAGTCAACCAGGAAAACAAAGCAGAAAATGGAGTCAGTCACTAAAAAACACTGAAAGAAAATGAAAGTCACCTCATTAGATCCTCTGCGACGACGTAATCGTGGCGAAGGCGTTCCTGGGGCACCAGAATTACTATCCTTTTGCATAGCTTCAGTATCAAATCCTTACTCCACTACTTACTCATGAAGACTTAAAACAACCTAGAAATTTTTAACAAAATAAATAAATAGAAGCTTAAAGTAGTTATAAATGGCCAAAATTCAAACAAATTCATGGGATACCAACAACAGTATATAAATTAAGGATATGCATGACGCTCAAGGATACAAAAAAATTGAATCTTGATTATCAAAAGCAACAACTTAGACAGTTTTAATGAACAAATAGCTACAGAATATTCTTTCATGCAAAGGGTCTTCCTCAATCATCAAAACAACTTCCAAAACAACTCAAAACATGGCAAAAAAATTGAATATTGATTAGCAAAAAGCTACAAAATATGCTTTTGTGCAAAGGGTCTTCCTCAACCATCAAAAAAACCTCCAAAACAACTTAAACATCGCGAAAAAGTTGAATCTTGATTATCAAAATTCAAAAGCAACAATTTAGACAGTTTCAATTAATAAACAGCTAGAAAATACTATTTTGTGCTATACGGGCCTTCCTCTACCATCAAAAAAACCTCCAAAACAAATTAAGCATAGCAAGAAAATTTAATCTTGATTATCAAAAGCAACAATTTAGACAGTTCTGATCAAGAAAAAGCAACAAACTACTGTTTCCTGCAAAGGGTCTTCCTCTACCATCAAAAAGACCTCCAAAACAACTCAAACATAGCAAAATAAAAGAATCTTGATTAGAAAAAGCAACAATTTTTGACAGCCTCAATCAACAAATAACTACAAAATACTATTTTATGCAAAGGGTCTTCCTCAACCATAAAGAAAACCTCCAAAACACCTCAACAACAACAACAACAAATCCAGTATATTCCCACATAAGTGGGGTCTGGGGAGGGTAGATTGTACGCAGTCCATACCACTACCTCTAAAGAAGTAGAGACCAAAACACCTCAAACATAGCAAAAATAATGAATCTTGATTAGCAAAAACAACAATTCAAACAGTTTTCAATCAAGAAATAGCTACAAAATACTGTTTATGCAAAGGATCTTTCTCTACCATCAAAAAAACCTCCAAAACAACTCAAACATAACAAAATGACTGAATCTTGATTAGCAAAAACAACAATTTTAGACAGATTCAATCAATAAATAGCTGCAAAATACTATTTTTCACAAAGGGTCTACCTTAACCTTCCAAAAAATCTCCTAAACAGCTCGAACATAGCCAAAAAAATTGAATCCTGATTAGCAAAGGCAACATTTTAGACAGTTTCAATCAAGAAATAGCAACAATATACTCTTTTATGCAAAGGTTCTTCCTCAACCATCCAAAACAACTCAAACATAGCAAAAAAAACGAATCTTGATTAGCAAAAACAACAATTTTAGACAGTTTCAATCAAGAAATAGCTGCAAAATACTATTTTTCACAAATGGTCTACCTCAACCATCCAAAAAACTTCCTAAACAGCTCAAACAGAGCAAACAAATTGAATCTTGATTAGCAAAAGCAACATGTTAGACGGTTTCAATCAAGAAATAGCAACAACATACTCTTTTATGCAAGGGTCTTCCTCAACCAACCAAAACAACCAAACATAGCAAAAAAAAAGTGAATCTTGATTGGCAAAAACAACAATTTTAGACAGTTTCAATCAAGAAATAGCAACAACATACTCTTTTATGCAAAGGGTCTTCCTCAACCATCCAAAACAACTCAAACATAGCAAAAAAAAGTGAATCTTGATTAGCAAAAGAACAATTTTAGACTGTTCCAATCAAGAAATAGCAACAAAATACTGTATTGCACAAAGGGTCACCTCAACCATCAAAAAAAGAACCTCCAAAATAAACAAACTTAAATTCTTTGAAATAAATAAACCTTTACAAAAAAAAACAGTGGCAAAAAAAAACAGCCAATTATACAACTACAACAACAACAACAAACTAGAACAGCCAATTATACAAATACAATAACAACAATAAAAAAAATACAACAGACAATTATAAAAATTATTCTATAGAGAGGAACAATTAAAAAGATCTAACCTGTGTATGTGTGATGACAAAAATATGAACTCCTAGACCCTGGTGGAGGTTTCTGAGTTTTAGGAATGAAGGCTTTATTTTTTTTTATTTTTTTGGTTACATTTGGAGGGTAAATTAAAATATTTTTGAGATTTATTATAGCAAGAGAATTGATAAGTATCAAAAATATAAATTCCAGAAGTAGTGACAACGCTGTCTTTATTCTCATGCTTTCGATGACAACAAAAACAAAGAATATAAAAAAGGTTAATGTTATTATATTGCACTCAATGTTGCCAAAAAAAATTGGTAAGTAAAATATACTAGCGTTTAGTTATAGATTTTAGTATAATATATTTTAAAATTTTGATATTTAAATATTTTATGTTTTCAAAAAAAGGTTCAGACTAGTTTTTAAATTTTGAATTTTCACTCACAAAACTTTTAATAAAACTCAAATAAAATGTATGGTCCAAAAATAACTTTGAATTTTAAAAACTATAATTTTAAAAACTTGATCTTTTAAATATCATGGTCAAATGGGAGTTAACAGCAACAACAATAATAATAATAATGATATATTTAATATAATTATATAAGTAAAGTCTGAAAAAAATAATGTATATACTGAATTTATTTATTTTGATTTGTAGATGAAGAGGTTATTTTGGATAGATATTTTTAAGTAAACTTGAAAAATATAGTATTTGATAAAGTATTATTGAGTCATTAGCTTAATATGCTAAAATTGATAATAGGAAAATCATGGGTCAAAATGTCAAACACTTTACAGAGTACTATATATTAATGATTAGCTACAGAAACAAAAAAAGATTAATGATTAGACATTGGCCACTTGTCAGTTTAGGAGCTTTTGGGTTGTTATATTTTCCAGCTAAAGCTTAATCAGTTTAAAACTAACAAAATTCAACCAATAATAAAGCGAAATGAGTTGGAATTGAAAATCTTGAAATTTAACTTAATCAATATTTAATTTTAAAAATTTAGCTTAATTAATATTGAGGCCCCGTTTGGTTATGAAAATAACAATTTTTGAAGTTGAAGTTAGAGTTGATGTTGTTTTTAGCCATTAATATAAATTGCAGTTGTTAAAACTTGTTTTCACTTTTTCAAAAATAATTTTCACTAAAGTGAAATAATTTTTATGGTGAAACACCATTATTTTCACTTTTTCACTAAATTAAAATAATTTAAAAAAAAAAGTGAAATAATTTCCATGATCAAACACCTACTTAAATCCTATGTGAAGTATTTAAAATAAGCACGATCTAATTGATATGTTTAGGTGAAAGTTGGCATAATTTCAAAGGGCGATCGATAAATTTTGTTAAATAAATAAGAAACAACTTATTTTCTTTCCTACCGAACACATCCTACATTTGACAGGGTTGGAATTTTATTTTTTTTTGGCATTCTATTTTTTTTTCCTTCTTATTTTTATTCATTATTTTCTCTTATTCTTTTTCCTTCCTTGTTTTGGTTCGTTTCTTTTTATTGAGTTTTCAAAGGACAAATACCATTATAATTATATTCTTTTAGTGGAGGCATTAAGTTCTTTTAGATGGCAATGGCATCTTCTTTTTCTCCATATTTATTAAAGTTAAGTATAAGATTCATGGCTAAAGTAGTTCACTTAATATGACACAAATAGCACTAAGAAAGAGAAAAGTTCAGTATTATTTTATTAAGATTTTAGAAGATATTTCACCAGATAATATTATTTTTTTAAAAAAAATATCACAGTGTCAATATTCTTTTATGCTCGTTTAAAGAATTTGATTTGTTATAAACGTAAGTTTAGAATATTGTAAAGGTGAGGAAAAAGAAGATGTTGGAGTGGAGAAAACAATATCGGATTATTTTTATTTAATGATCTTTCTGCTTTTTATTTGATATTCAATACACGCATTACAACTCGATTAATCAAAATTCGTACCTCATGAGGTTCGTTCGAAGAAAAGGCTCCATGTCAATAATTTTTCTATATCTAAAATTTAAATTCAAAACTTTTAATTAACGAAGAGCAATTCCATACGTTACACTACATTATTTTGATGGTAGGCTCTAAGTTATATGCTCTTAAAATTATTAATTTTTTTTTCCTTTTAAGAATAGCATTGGATGGATTACTGATGCACATAAGAGATAATGTTTCACAAGATATCCTTAGTCCACATAATTAAATATGCTCTTTGATTTCACATAAATTAACTTAATTTGACTTTTAATGGTTCACACAAATAATAAAAGTTGAAACAGACATGTCATAAATATCTATTTTATTTTTTTAATTAAATATTACTAATTTTTTAATACGTAAATGAAATATAATAATTAATTAGGGATAATATAGTAAAATTACGGAGCAAGCAGTCACGCATGACAACCGTCAACTGTCTGTTTCCAGCTGCCTGCCACTAACGCTTACATATAGTAAAAAAATATGGATTTCCTTCCCTTGAGTATTAAATTACCATCGCTAAATCAAAAAGAGTTCAAGTTATAAATAGAATCACATTAAAAAAAATTGTAGTATGTGTTATCTGGATGACTTAATACTGCAGAAAATTCTTATTACTATGTGATATATAAGATCATTTTTCTCTTCAATTAATAGGTTTGACATTGAATCATCTTGATGTGATCTCAATTTATTTAAGTAGGTTTACAAACACGTCTGGCATAGTTGATTCGAATCTTACATAGCATGCTAAAATTATTAAAACATTATTCGCTTAACGATTCATTCGAATGATATTTGACCATCACTTTGTTTATTATCAGTGATGCAAGTGGCTTCGATGCTGGACAAGATGCGAGAAGTGAAGTTACGTTGGTTCGAACACGTGACAAGGAGGGGCTCGGATGCTCTAGTACGAAGGTGTTACAGTTTACGAAGAACATGACCCTTGATAGAAAGATATAGAGGACGCTGATTAGGGTAGAGGGATAGGGGATAGGAGCGTGCTTGTAACATTAGGGAAGAGTACTTTGTTTGTGTCTGAAATTTCCTGTTCGTGGTGTTTGAGTGATGTCTACGATTTCAAATAGATAGTTTATAGTACTGTCTTGGGGTTGTATTATTGCCTGTATTAGCTAGCAGTGTTAGTTTATTTTGCATACTGCATTAGTTTATATGCTTTAATGATTTTATGTTTGTTATATTGCTAATGTCTTGAGCCAGGGATCTATCGGTATGGTTTGCGTTCACTTTACCCTCCCCAGACTCCAGTAGGTGAGAATATACTGGTATGTTGTTTTTTTTGTTTATTATAGTTTACCAAAGTGATGGTAAAATTACATGTGAGAAAAGGGTGGCAGGATACACAAAAGCTCCCACTACGCCCGGCATCTGAGAAAAGACCGGACCACAAATCCATCACAAGCAACTAAACAAACAAAAAGGAAATCTAGTAAATTGTTTTTACAAAGTCTCTGATAAAAACACAAACTTAAAGAAAATGAAAAATTGTTCAAAGGTTCAAAGTTTTCACTATTTTAACTCCACCACCACCACAAGTTTAATTTCACTGATAACTCATTCATATACTAAAAGCAAGCCAGCATATATAAAGTTTCTTTCTTTTCCTCTTTCTGATTTGGTAAGAGAAACTACACTCTATCAAAGCACTTTCCTTTTCCTTTCCTGTTAAGAACTTTAGAGCTCTAGTCCATCAAATCCATTCAGTGAAACTGGCCCAAGAGAATCACCATCTATGCTTGCAAGAATATTGAATTCCCTAACACGGGTTCTACTCCATCTCACACCGAACACAACAAATCGGACAGCCACTTCGTTCTCAATCCTTGACTGATCATCGGATAAGAAGAACGGGTTTTCACCTGAAACATAGTTGTAATTCGGCATCTTCCGACGAGTGAGATAAATAGAGTTCATAGGTCCACATTTCAGAAAGACTCCTCCCATGCTAACCTTGGTGACAATACCAACCAAGACTTCCCCGGTTCTAGGTAAGAAGGTACAACTGTAGAAAGTTACAGGGAACATGAGGTATTTCGATGAGTTTGACAACTTTCCACGGCCTACGCTCTTCACTTTTGTTATTTTCAGAAAGTATCCGCAACCTTCTGCAACCTTAATATTTTTGAGCTGGTTAAAAAGACGCCTGATGACAATACTTCCAGCATGTTTTCCACTGTCTTTGATTTCTTCCAGGGGAACTACCACAAACAAACTAATTTCAAAGTTGCACAGCATTGAGTACCTACATTTCAAACACGAAATAAAATAACTAGGACAGAGACAATGCTACAATAAATCAACCACATCCTAATGTTTTCCTTTTTGTTCTGCTTTAAACATTTTTGCACTCCCCCATCCCCTGGTATGGACGCAACAAACAGAATCATATCTAAAATAATGTGAATGGACAGATGCACGGGGAAGAGATAATGTCTATGACGAATTGCGTCACAGGCTCTCTCAGAGATGAATAAAATTTATCCATCTTTGTAAGTCGAATCAATAAATGCACCACACATGGCTATGAAAACTGGAAAAGATTAAAGAAAGACAAAATGCAGATCAATAGGTAATAGCACAGAAGGGAAATCCAAGACCAATAGATGGAGTCATCTAGTGCATAACCCAATGCCTTAATCGTGTAATTTGATCCAACAAGTACCTAAGGTAACACAGTCTTTTAACTAATACTATGAGCACAACTATTATTAAAACGACTCTCTAGTAATAATACCATGAGCATAGTTAACTAATACAATGGGCACAACTATTATTAAAACTATTCTACTGGTGCTCATACGAGGAACATAGTTAACTAATACAACGGGCACAACTATTATTAAAACGTCTCTACTGGTGATAATACGATGAGCACTAATCCATGTATTACTATTAGCTACATTACAATCCACACATTACTAATCCATGCATAACTTGTCCCAACCAAACAACTCCTTAAATTTCAACAAAAGGTCACGTTACTGAAAACGGTCGAAGACAGTGGGACTCTGCTCCATAGAGAAAACAACAACATACCCAGTGTATTTCCACGTAGTGGGGTCTGGGAGGGTAAATGTACGCAGTCCACACCACTACCTCCGAAGAAGTAGAGAGGTTGTTTCTGATAGACCCCCGGCTCAGGACCAAAGACAGTAAACAAAGTCGAAATAAAACATGAAACAAGATGGAATAATAGAAAATAACACCCACAAAGTAGTACTCTACACTATCAAACCGGGAGCACACCCCTCACCCCAACCCTCCTATGACTACTAGCAAGGCTACACCAAAGCACACCTATCTACTAGCTACACCTCACCCACCCGCACAAGCCATCTAACCTAATTTGCTTCTTCCACAACTTCCTATCTAGGTCATGTCCTCAGTAAGCTGTAATTGATCCATATCACGTCTAATTACCTCCCTTCAGTATTTTTTTGGCCTACCTCTACCCTGCCTAAAACCATCCAAAGCTAACCTCTCACACCTACGAATTGGGGCATTAGTGTCCCTCCTCATCACATGCCCAAACTATCTCAACCTCACTTCTAGCAACTTGTCCTCCACCTAAGCCACACCCATATTCTCCCTAATAATCTCACTCCTAACCCTATCTCCCCTAGTAAGCCCATACATCCAACACAACATCCTCATTTTCGTCACCTTCAACTTCTAAATATGAGAGTTCTTAACTGGCCAACACTCCGCTCCATACAGCATGGCCGAACGGATTGCCACCCTACAGAATTTACCTTTAAGCTTGAGAGACACCTTCTTATCACACAAAACTCCCAATGTGAGCCTTCATTTCATCCACCCTGCCCAAATACGATAAGTAACATCCTCCTCAATCTCTCCATTCCTTGAATCATAAATCCAAGGTACTTAAAACTATCCCTCTTATAGACAACCTGGGAATCCATTTTCACTACCACCTCGTCTTCATGCGTTTGAACTTGCATTCCAAGTACTCCGTCTTGGTCCTACTCAACCTGAACCCTTTAAACTCCAGGGTTTGTTTCCAAACCTCCAACTTATCATTAACAACCCGCCGAGTCTCATCAATCAAAACTACATCATCCACAAATAGCATACACCAAGGCACCTCTCCTTGAATAAGCTACATCAAAACATCCATCACCAATGCAAATAAAAACGGGCTAAGAGTAGATCCCTAATGCAACCCTGTCAAAACAAGAAAATGCTCTGAATCTCCTACCACCGTCCTCACCCGAGTCTTCGCTCCATCATACATGTCCTTAATCGATCTGATGTACGCCACAAGCCCTCTAGCCTCCAATCACCTCTAAAAGACCTCCCTAGGGATTTTGTCGTACGCCTTCCATAGTCAATGAACACCATGTGTAAGTCCCTCTTCCTCTCCCTCTACCGTTCCATTAGTCTCCACACGAGGTGACTTGCCTCTATCGCTGAGCGACTAGGCATAAAACCGAATTGATTCTACGAAATAGACACGATCCTCCTCAACCTTCACTCGACCACCCTCTCCCAAATCTTCATAGTGTGACTCAACAACTTAATACCCCTGTAGTTGTTGCAACTCTGAATGTCACCTTTGTTCTTGTATAGCGAAATCATCATACTCTATCTCCAAGCCCGGGCATCTTCGTCGTCCTAAAAATGTCATTAAACAAACTGGTCAGCCACCTTAAACCTGCCCCACCCGTATACTTCCAAAAATCCACTAAGATCTTGTCAGACCCTGTCTCTCTACCTCTACACATCCCACGAATAGCCTTTTTGACCTCCTCCACCTTTATAGGCCTACAATAATCGAAATCATGACACCCCTTTATTTGCTCCAACTCCCCTAACACAATGTCTTTATCCCTCTCGTCATTCAAGAGTCTATAGAAATACAACTGTCACATTCTCTTAATGTCAATATCCTCCAATACTTTACCATCCTCCCCTTTGATGCACTTCACTGGGTCAAGGTCACGGGCCTTTCGCTCCCTAGCCTTAGCAAGCCTATACAACCTCTTTCCCCGCCTCTCCTCTAATCCCGCATACAAGCTTTCAAAAGCTGCTTTCTAAGATGTCGTAACCGCTAACTTAGCCTTCTTTCTAGCTATAACTTGTACTACTCTTTGCTCGCCCGCTTCTCCTTTTCATCCTTACTCTTGACCAATTTAGCATACGCCGCCTTCTTCGTCTCCATCTTCTTTTTAACTTCTCCGTTCCACTACCAATCCCCCTGGTGATGGCTAGACCGCCCCCTCGAGACACCCAACATCTCCTTAGTTGTCTCTTTGATGCAACTGGCAGCCCTATCCCACATACAATCCATGTCCCCCTACCCTCCCACACCCCCAACGCCGCCAACTTATCTCCCATCTCCAAAGCACTAACCGATGTCAAGCCACCCCACTTAATCCTTGATCGACCCTCCTCACCCATTCTCGGCTTGCCCTTCTTGAAATCCAAGTCCATCACTAGAAGACTATGTTGAGTTGCAAAATTCTTACCCGGAATGACTTTACAGTCCTTACACATCGCCCTGTCTCCCTTCCTAAGCAATAAAAAGTCAATCTGAGTCTTGGCTCCCGTGCTTCAGAAGGTAATCAGGTGATCCTCCTTCGGAAAACACGAATTCACAACCACCAACACAAAGGCCCTCGCAAAATCCAAAAAAGCAGCTCCCTCTCCATTCCTATCCCCGAACCCAAAGCCTCCATGCACATCACCATAGCCTCTCGATAATGACCCAATGTACCCATTGAAATCCCCTCCTATGAAAATATTCTCAGAGATAGGCACACCTCTCACCACCTCATCCAAAACCTCCCAAAATCTCCTCTTCTCCTCCTCGTCCAAGCCCACCTGCGGCGCATAGACGCTACAAATGTTCAGAGTCAACCCACCAATGAGCAACTTAATAGTCATCAACCTATCGCCTACGTCTCTCGCTTCCTGAGTACCAAAACTTATACCCATCCACGTCCCTAGCCTTAGAACTTACCCACTTGGTTTCCTGGACATACGCTATGTTGATCATCTTCCTAAGAATCTTCACGAGCTCTATAGACTTACCCTAAAGGGTCCCTATGTTCCAAGACCTTATCCTCAACCTATCAACTCTCGCATCACACTTACCCTTATGACCCCTCCCCCCACACCCCAACCCCGCCCTCTCCCTTACCCCCACAACAGACCCCAACCCCAACCCCCCTGAACATGACCCTAGCCTACGATTAACCCCCAAAGCCACTACACACAAAGAAATAGAGAAAAGGAAACAACAAGTACACACAAAAGCACACAAAATCAAGCACCAGTAAAATAAGTAAAAGAAGTATGGAGACAAGAAATCGAATAAAGATTACAAGTTAGAAGTCACCAGGAGACAAAAGGCTCTTCTCTTGCTTGCTTTGTTGGTTTCCGGCAAAATTGGAGCAGAAGTGATCACCGGGAAAAAAAATCTGATCTGAAACTCACTGAGCATGATGGCATAAGACCCTGGTTTTTCTGGACCCGCCGACCTGAATGCTTAAAGACCGATCTGCCCCCCCCCCCTATTTTTTGAGTTCCGCTGGAACCGGGAATTTAAAAATACAGCATGACAAGATATAAGCAAATGGAGCAGCACGGCTGGGCAACCATAACTCACGAGAGTTGAGCAGAAAATTCTGCTTAACATCAATTGCTGAGACATCTTTTGGCGCTTCTAAATAAAAGTTCCCTAGTGTAACTATTACCAAATTCTAGGTCTTTTGACCTCACAGCTTAACTAGAAAAATGCTACCACTATTTTCATGCCTAAGCCTCACCAACATATAAAGTGGTCACCAATGATCCTTGTGACCTATTGATACAAGTGCGACTATGAAGATCAACGTGTGTACAAGTGCAACAAAGTATCATCCTAGGAAGTTCAATGTTGAGACGTGAGAAGGATCAAAGACACACCAAAGCCGCCCTATTTGCTCATTTATTACACTAGAGGGGCGCCCCCTTTTCATTAAGGGTCTTTTGGTCATTTCATCTTTTATGTAATAAGGAGACTATATATAGTTTAGTATTAGGGATTTTCATGACTTAGTTGATTATTGTTGCAAGTCTTGACATTTGAAACACCAAAGTCCTCTCTCTACTTGAGGCAAACTGAAACTTTTAACTAGGATAGCAATTCAAAGGTGGAACCTCTTGTAATTGCTTGTTTTTGAGAAACCTTGCCGCTTGAGTGGTAGAATCCTCTCTTGTGTCATCGTAAGAGCTAGGTAACCGTGTGTGGAGGAGTTAGGGGTCTTAGAGTTTTATGTACTCTTTGGTTACTAGGATTTACACCACCTTTGTCTAACTATCTATTCCTTTACTTTTGTTTTCATCTTGTAGTAGTTGTGTCTAGTCTTCTGGTAATAGTTGGTTGGTGTTATTGTAAGCTTAATTGTTCATGACATTAATGTAGTGTTGTTGCTGTTTTGGTGTGGTTATACACGTTATTATCTCTCCATTGTTGAAGCATTCTCGGATTTTCTTTTCATTCTTCTGTTGTTATTCTTGGCCGAGACTTGATTCCTTGGGCTCTCGGTTTGTGGTGTGTTTTGTGACGTTTTTGGGGGCTGTTTTGTGTCTTCTTGGGGTTGTAAGGTATCACCTATCCCTTCTCAGTTCTTTTTTTACAAGTAATAAAAGTTTTTATTAGTTGTGCATTCAGCTAGTACAATAGGCATAATTACAGGTTGTGCAATCCCTCTATTGTGTTTATCGCTCCATCTATACCATGTCCAATAACCAGATTGCACCAAAAAACTACCAAAGAGACATCTATGTTTAAAGTTGTGAATGTTACTCCTTTTGCCTTCAAAAAATATAGCGAGCCAACAGGCCACCAAATAACCTGAGGTACGGTGTTCCAAGTTTTTAGATGTCTTACAAACCCCCTCTCTGCTCCAGCCTAGCAAGAACTCAGCCATGGAATTAGGCATGGTCCAACTAATGCCTAGAATTACAAAGGACATGTTCCATAGCTGGCAAGTGACCCGACAATGCAGGACGAGGTGCCAAACTTCTTCCAAATGCTCTTCACACAGTGGACATCTGCTGCACAGTTGAATCCCCGAAGAAGTGCTCTTCACACAGTGGACATCTGCTGCACAGTTGAATCCCCCTCTTTTGTAGGTTCGATTGTGTGAGACAAGCCTCCTTAGCAACAATCCAAGAGAAACAAGAGACCTTCAATGGTGCTTTATTTCTCAAATCTTATGCCAAGCCCATAAAACTCTATCGATGCTAGAGTCTAGATGTGGTAACAATTTCTGACTGAAAAGAGACCCTTATGGCTTTTCCAACTGATGGAGTCTGGTTTGTTGTGGTCCACTGTTATGTCGCTTAACCCCTGGAGCAATAGGCATAGTCTTTCCACTTTCCAATAATTAATATTCCTTCTAAGAAAAAATTTCATCCTTGTGTTGACCAGAATACTGCAATTTCTCCATTTTGCTGAGAAGATAAGTTGAAGATATCCATGATATTGGTCTTTCAGGGGAGTGACCCAACCATGCATCTTCTGAAAATCTGATTTCCTCCCATTACCGAGAATAAAGTCCGTATTTGACTTGAATTTATTCCAATAGCCTCAGATATGCTTCCATAATCCAGTACCTCAATCCAGTGACTCTCAAGTGTGAAATTTCCCACCAAAACCCTCATCCAAAGTGCATTTACCTGCTTGTTGAATCGCCAATGTCATTTCATCAACATGCTATTGTTATGACTCTTAAAGTTCTTAATACCAAGACGGGCTTTACTTTTATCCTGGGTGACTGCTTTCCAATTCACAAGGCGGAAAGGATTAGATTGTTTATTTCCTTCCAAATAAAGTTTCCTCTCAAATCTCAGTCTGTCCAATCTTTTTCAGAACCCAGGACGGAGTCGGAAAAGAGGCATGGAGTGTAGAAAGTGCACTAAGCACACTGTTGATCAAAGTGGCTTTCTCCCCTAATGAAAGAATTGTCTCTTCCAGTTTGCCAACTTCTTTTCCATCTTCTCAATTACCTCATTCCAAATTGTCACTGATTTATATTTGTCTCTCGGAAGTAAGCACAAATACTTAGTAGGAAGCGTCCCAATGTTTCACTGCAAAATATTGGCAGGCTAACTTATATTTGACACATCATTAACCGAAAAAGAGAACTCTTGGTGAAGTTGATGTGTAATCCCGAGACAACTTCAAAAAAGGTTAGGATCATCCTCAAATCAAAATCTGATGTTCCTTAGCATCATACATGATCAAAGTTTCATCTGCATATAACATATGGATGATTTTGAGATTGTCGATGCCTTTGTGGTCTACAAGAAATCATGAGACCCATCTTTCTGAGGCCCTCAATGACAAGAATGGAGAGAAAAGGAGAAAGAGGATCACCTTGTTTAAGTTCTCTTTGTGAAAAAAAGAAACCCTGGGGGCTACCATTGATAAGAAGCGAAAGTTTTACTGAAGAGATACAAAATTTGATCCAATTAATCTATTTGCGGCTGAAGCCCATCTGCCTTTCTAGGTTCAGTAAGAATCCCCAATTGACAAGATCAAATACTTTTTTGATGCCTAACTTGCAAAGGATTCCCGACTTTACTAAGTTCATTCTCGAATCCAAAATTCATTAGCAATCAATGCCACATTTGTGATGTTTCTGTCACAAAGAAAAGCCATTTGAGTAGCACTGACTAGACTGGAAGCACTTTTTTAAGTCTACCTGCCAAAGCTTTGGAGAGAATCCTATAGAAACTACCAATCAAATTGATAGGTTTGTAATCTTTAAGCTCCTTCGCACCAATCATCTTGGGGATAAGAGCAATATAAGAAGCATTTGAACTTCTCTCAAAAAATTCGAGATTGTCAAAGTGATTAAAAGCATTCAGCAGATCCACTTTTAATACTCCTAAAAAGTTTTTGTAGAAACCCATGGAGAACCCATCCGGACCCGAGCTTTGTCACTTTCACAACTTTTTATTACCTCAAGAATTTTCTCTTTTTGAAATGGACGATGTAGCCCTTAATTTTTCCTCACACGTTACGCAGAGAACATTTGTGTAATCCCATTCTGGCCTTCAAGTCTCATTCTCTTTGTATAATGATTCATAAAAACTAAGAATCTCATTAGAAATGATATCCATGTTATCAATGATAATACCCCCAACTTCTAGATTGAATCTCCTATGAGAATCAGCTATTTTATGGAAAACAGTGTTGTTATCTCCGTGCTTCAACCAAAGGCATCAAGACTTCTGTCTCCCTGAAATTTCTTCCAAATTATAAGAATCTCCTCAAGCTTCATTTGCAAGCTTGCTTTGGACAGAAGTAGGTCATCAAAACGTGGTGTTACTTCAGCATACTGGTCAATTTCCAGAACCCTATTCAGAATACACAATTTTCTATTCTCCAAATGTCCAAAAAGAGGATTTGTTCCATTCTTTCAACTTAAGTTTCTTTCCAAAAATAAAATCCGGGCTGCCATGTATTTGAAAGAACTCCACCAGTTGCTATCCATTCCCCCACTATTCAGAATGTTCAAATCACATCTTTTCGAACTTAAAATAGGAGATATTATTAGTCCAATGCCCACACTCAAGAAATAGTGGACTGTGATCCAAAACAATATGTAGGAGAATAGATTGTTTCATTACACCAAAGAGATCACTCCACCAGGCAGACAAGAATTCGTCGATCCTAGATGCTACACTGCAGGAATTATCTTCTGTCCCAGAAGAAGAAAAAGACTCTAGCCTGATAGAATTCCAAAACTCTATATGTCGAAAGGCCATTAAGAAGTTCTACGCGTTCTAACTACTTAACTTGCATGTGAACAAAGGCAAATGATACAAAGGATATCATGTGGACATGATGATAAGTATAGGAGATGTACTACAAATGATTTAGGGTATAAGGAGGAGGAGAAGAAGAAGAAGAACTCTAGCCCAATGGAATTCCAACACTCTATAGTTTTACATTGTAGCACCCCGGAAAATTTTGAGATGTCTAAAGGCCATTACGAAGTTCTAAGCGTGCTAACTACCTTAACTTGCATGTGAACAAGGGAAAACAATATGATGGATATCATGTGGACATGATGATAAGTATAGGAATGTACTACAAATGATTCAGGGTCTAAAGAGAGCCTAAGGCAATGTTAAGTTCATGAATTAATTGGAAAATGGTGGGATGTTGAAAATCAAGGTTTGGAAGCGTATTAAACACTTTTGAAAAATGTAATATTGATTTAGAAAAATAATTAGAGATAACTGAGTACACAAGAGCTTGGCATGTGATTTCCATAGAAAAAGGGCCAAGCATTTACATCTAAGCCTTAAAGGGTCAAAGATAAGACTTAAACTTAAAGACCAATCACTCTTGGTCACTTTAGATGAATTACAATGAGAAACTTTCTTCTCCTTCCTACTAAAGCCGTGTGGGGTATAAATTGGGGGGAATATCTTAGAGATTTTGCAAACAATCTCAAGGATCGTAAATGTTTATCCATGGAAAGAGAAATCAATCTTTGGTCGGTCATTTTGGTTTGAGAACAACATAGAAACAGGGTGTGTACCTCTTACGCAATGTGGAATGGAAGCTTTGACCAAGTGAAGTTCTCTTGCAAATTAAAATGCACAACCGCAAGGACTGTGAATCACCTTAGCTTTTATTTCAAGGATTCAACCAAGAACATCAAGAAGAGGATTTATAGGGTTTTCTTCAATAAGGTAATTTCTTGAATTAAAGTGAGTGCAGGTATCTCCATGTTTTATAATTGAATTACATATGAATTACCATTGATTCATAAATGAATTGTCTTTGAAGCTAATTGTAGAAACGGTACTTGAAATGCAATGCTATAAGTTTATAAAAGAAAAACTTGCATTTGATGCTAGAGGCACGAAAAAGGAATTTAAATAAAGATTTTGAATTTGTTTTGATAAGGTATTACATTAAAGTGAGATTAGGTTCAAGTGTTTTTTACTCATTTGTATTTATGCTTTAAGAGCTAAATGGTTTGAAACAACACTTAATGAATACTTCGAGTCTGAAATTCTCTTTTGATGAATATTGCAATATATTTGAGAAAAGGTTTTATATTTATTTTTTTTCAAATGGCTTGTATTGGCTTTGGACACTGTGATCCGATAAAAATAGATTTCTTTTGAGGTTTTTAGGCAATGAATCTATTTTTTAGGAAATGTCAAAAGATTTGAGAGTTACTACTGGGAACCACCGACATTGGTTCGAATGTTCTATCACTTGCCCGAACTACACGTGTCAGTGTAGGGACACATTCCAAGGCTAGGCCAAGGTTTGTGGGAAAACATCTCCCTTTAAGAGGGCAAATGATCATCACTTAATGTAATGAGGTTAAGTCGACTAGTACTATGGGAAGTGTTCGAACAAGGAAAGGTCAAATACTTGTGCCTAGGTTGATCATCAAGTGTAGTTTCTATTTATGCCAGTGTCAGTATAGTACTCCTGGTGAAATGTAAATAAAGGATTTGAATACAATTAGGCCCAAGGAGTCGAAAGTGATCTCAAAGAGTCAATTCAACTAAAATGGAAATTTTCGATTTTATTTAAATCATGTTCAAGCATGACTTGTGCCTTTATTATTAAAGGCTCATAAGATTTTGAAATGGAGTTAAACTCGTTGAATTGCAATTTAATATTATATATTACGTTTTACATCGTGATACTAGCATTGATTGCCTAATAAAGCCTTGTCCTAACTTTGCGAGAGAGAGTAATGATACTTATTGAGTAATGTGACTGTGTAGTGTGTACTCAACCTCTTTGAACGCCCTCTATTTTCCTTATTTCAAGAAGAGGTGTGGCACGTGATTAGCGGATAGGGCTTGTGTGACTTTCTTCGTAAGGTTTATTGAGACACCACTTTTATTTTGTGGTAGCTACTATATTCCTCTTTCTTTTCTTTGGTTGGGAATTGTCCAATGAGTTAAATTCTGTTTTCTTATATAGAGGCTCCATAAATAGTGTTGGATTATAGTGGATTTGAAGTTTGCAAGAAATGGAGGGAGGGAATAATATGTTTTATTTTACTTATACTCCATTGAGTAGTAGGTTAGGGTTATCAGGCTAAAGGGGAAAAGAAAACTAGGCCGAGTAGAAACTTTTTATAAAAATTTTGATCCAGCTGACCACAACTAGTGGTTTGAGACCACGACCTGTGATAGCATTTTACGAGTGGGAATTTTGAGAACTTATCCATGATAAGCAAGCCACGAGTCATGAATGAGAATCATTATACATACCATGGCTCGTGGATAAATGATCTCTTGGCCTCTCTTTAAGGTTTTCACGACCAACTTCACGATCCATGAAACTAAAGCGTGGAATGTTTTGTTACTCGTGGAACATGGTCAGCAAAGGTACACTTTTGGATCAGGAATTATGATAAGGTTCATCAGTCGTGGATTGTAATAATGCGAGTGTACATGACGTACATGTAAACAAATTTATTTTATTGTGAGTTTATTATAGCCTTGAAGTAACCGTAAAGTTGTTTCCATGTGACCAGGATGTAACATATACAACCCCCGATAACAATTCCTTGCAGAAATGTAAGGTGAGGATGCTTACAATGGACCCTTGTGGTTCGGCCCTTCCTCGAACCCCGCACATAGCGGGAGCTTTAGTGCCCCGAGCGCCTTTTTATTTTTATGAAATTCAAGTATGGTTGTTGAAGTTGAAAGTGTCTCATGATTGATTTAAAAACGAATAAAATTTTCAAATAGCTACCGCGGTTGGTTTTGATGCATATGGTCGGGGGACATCATATGGCTTTGGTTCGCTCAGGTCGGGTAGTGTGTCGGATGCCAGTCACGTGGATTTGGGGTGTGACGTACATGTTTTCCTTACCAAACTGGCTTAATTAAGCCCACCATAAATTATGTAGATTAAAGCTATAATTGTTGCTCAACGAGACCCACATTCAACATAATGAATTTCCATCATTTTTCTGCCAGTTAAGAAAGATAACCAATTTATAGATGGATAAGGTAAGATAATGAATATGATAATGAAAAAGAAAAAAAATAGTGGTTAAGGAAAGAAATGAGTAAACCTATTTCTCCAAAGTACCCTACTACTATGGAGAGGGTATAGATACTCTGAGACAAAAATAATCAATAAAAAAAAATCTTCAATGGAAGATGTAAGAAATTGGAGATAACTTCGAGATCTCATTTCTCATCAATACTTCTTCGGCCTACCTCTACCTCTCCTCAAACCATCCATTGTCAACCTCTCACACCTCCACACTAGGACATCCGTGCATCTCTTCTTCACGTGTTCAAACCATCTCCGTCTAGTTTCCCGCATCTTGTTCTCCACCGAAGCCACTCCCAACATGCCCCGAATATCTTCATTTCTAATTCTATCATTCCTCATATGCCCTTACGTCCATCGCAGCATCCTCATTTCTGCAACTTCCATCTTCTAAATGTGAGAGTTCTTGACAGACCAACACTCCACCCAATAGTTGGTCCAACCAACACCATGAAGAACTTGTCTTTAAGTTTTAGTAGCACTTCCTTATCACACAAGACACGGATGCAAGACTCCATTTTGTCCGAGCTGCATCAATACGGTGTGTGACATTATCATCAATCTCCATCTCCTTGGTTGATAGACCCAAACTCCCTCTCTTTTGGATACCTGTGTATTAAGCCCCACTTCCACGACAGTCTCATGCGTTTCATCACTGAATGTAATATCGTCTATAGATTTCTTTTTTTTCTTTTTGGTATTTTGATCAGTACCTTGTTTGCAAGAGGAATTTATGCATTCTTATTGTTCTCTAGTCAAATTGGAAAGACTAACATCTTCTGCATAATAAACCTGCCATTTTCTTTTGTATACTTTGCACCCTTTAAAATACTTCGATGACGGAAGCAGAACACATAAATCAAGAGTTGCAACACATTAGTAACACTCTTACAGTCACAGACTAAATATTCATTTTAAACTTTATCGAGTAAAAGGAATTCCTAAAACTTTAAACAGAAATTTAACTGAGGACCACTTAGCCTTGCATTCAAATGATTCTCCATCTCAACTTAGTTTCTATGTTTCAATTTTTCGCCAACCAATTCGACATAATTTGATAATCCCATCAGACATGATAATTGGAACTGGAATTATTTAAGAAACTACTTTAGTAAATTAGAACACAAGACATTAATTCAGAGATCTCTTCATTTATTCCTAAACTTGGGTTGATGGAATATCATGGAAATTGCACCAATAATCCGCTATCTTTTTATAGTCGATAAATCCAGTATTTTCAGTTTGGATGCTCCTTGGATAATAAGAACACCCCTCCATCCTTCTCTATCTAAATATCATATTTGGTTCACCTACAAGATTCAAACTCATGACATGTGTCTTAACTAACCCAATAGCTTTTATACATACCCTATAACAACAACAACCCCAGTATATTCCCCCCTAGTGGGGTCTGGGGGGGTAAGATGTACGCAGTCCATACCTCTACCTCTTAAAGAAGTAGAAAGGCTGTTTCCGATAGACCCCCGGCTCAAGGCACGAGATACCACACAAACACATAGTAAAGCACAGCACAAGATTACATAACATAAATACGGCACCCATAAGTAATATACAACAGAGAAAAGCACACAGATGCGTAATAAAACATGAAACACGGAATCATAACGGGCATAAAACCCCCACCAAGTAATTCTCTACACTAGCGACTCAAACTAGCCCTAGTCCTCTGCCCTAATTCGCGTCCTCCAGACCTTCCTATCTAGGGTCATGTCCTCGGTGAGCTGTAACTGCTCCATGTCCCGCCTAATCACCTCACCCCAGTACTTCTTCAGCCTACCTCTACCCCGCCTAAAACCATCCAACGCTAGCCTCTCACACCTACGAACGGAGGCATCCATGCCCCTCCTCTTCACGTGACCGAACCATCTCAATCGGGCTTCCCGCATCTTGCACTCCACTGGAGTCACACCAACCTTCTCCCGGATAGTCTCATTCCGAACTCTATCCCCTCTAGTCAGCCCACACATCCAGCGCAACATCTGCATTTCTGCCACCTTCATTTTTTGGATGTGGAAGTTCTTGACCGGCCAACATTCTGCTCCATACAACATGGCCGGACGGACTACCACCCTGTAGAATTTGCTTTTAAGCTTGGGCGGCACCTTCTTATCACACAGCACCCCCGACGCGAGCTTCCACTTCATCCATCCCGCCCCAATACTGTGCGAGACCTCCTCGTCAATCTCACCGTTACCCTGGATCACGGACCCGAGATACTTGAAACTATCCCTCTTACATACCTCCTGTGATTCCAACTTCACTACTACTTCATCCTCCCGCCTCACGTTATTAAACTTGCATTCCACATACTCTGTCTTGCTTCTGCTCACCCTGAACCCTTTAGACTCAAGAGTTTGCCTCCACACCTCTAATTTGTCATTCACACCCCCTCGAGTCTCATCTATCAGAACTATATCGTCTGCAAAAAGTATACACCACGGCACCTCCCCTTGAATACGCCGAGTCAACACATCCATCACCAACGCAAACAAAAAGGGACTAAGAGTAGATCCCTGATGCAATCCTGTCAGGACAGTGAAATGCTCTGAGTCTCCTCCCGCCGTCCTCACCTGAGTTTTCGCTCCATCATACATATCCTTAATTGCTCTGATATATGCCAGCGGTACTCCACTCACCTCCAAGCATCTCCAAAGCACCTCCCTGGGGACTTTGTCGTAGGCCTTCTCCAGGTCGATAAACACCATGTGCAGGTCTTCTTCCTTTCCCTATACTGTTCCACCAACCTCCGTACCAGGTGAATTGCCTCCGTCGTCGAGCGGCCAGGCATAAATCCAAACTGGTTTTCCGAAATAGACACTAGCCGTCTCAGCCTCACCTCGACCACTCTCTCCCAGATCTTCATAGAGTGACTCAATAACTTAATCCCCCTATAGTTATTGCAACTCTATATGTCACCCTTATTCTTATAGATACCCTATATATAAAAAATTACTTACTATCTATAAATATTTTACTTTAAATCCTGGATCTACTTTTAGTGTCTACGAAACATTCCTGTGTTGTACTGCATTTGCTATTGAATCAAACCCCATGAGGAATACATCCATAAGAAATACCCATAACAAAAAGAGTATAAAAGCTACATTAATCTAGGTAATTCAAGACTC
Source organism: Capsicum annuum (assembly GCF_002878395.1). Classification (NCBI taxonomy): domain Eukaryota; kingdom Viridiplantae; phylum Streptophyta; class Magnoliopsida; order Solanales; family Solanaceae; genus Capsicum; species Capsicum annuum. The sequence continues at coordinate 16,671,666 of NC_061113.1, read as the reverse complement.
AACCATTAAACCATTCAAAGGGAAGCAGCAAAACACAGAATTCTAAAAGCACATCGTTTCAAATGGACAGAAACCCATCATTTAAAAGCTACGAAAAATCAACAGAAAACAACAGAATAAAGTCTCATTGATCACCAAAGATTAGTATGAAATTCAAGAATCAACCATTGAACCTCTCAAAGAGAAGCAGCAAAACACAAAATTCCAAAAGCACATCATTTTCAAATGGATTAAAAACAAAAACCCATCGTTCAAAACCTCCAAAAATCAACAGATGAAAACCCATCATTGATAAATAAAGATTTAGTATTAAATTCTTACCTGGAAAGATAAAAACTTTGCATTAGCTCTTTTGTGAGGGCAGTTTATAAATGGATTAAAAACAAAAGTCAATCATTCAAAATCTACCAAAAATCAACATAAACTAAAAAAGTGTTTCATTGATAACCAATGATTAGTATTCAAGAATCAACCATTAAAGCAGCAAAAATCAAAATTCCAAAAGCAAATAATTTCAAATGGACTAAAAACAAAAACCCATCATCCAAAATCCATCAAAAATTATCAGAAAGCAACAGAATACAATTTCATTAATAAAAAAAGATTAATATAAAACTCTTACATAATCAACAGAAGCTACAGAACAACAGCTACATTTATCCAGGTAATTCAAGAGTCAACCATTAAACATCTTAAAGGGAAGCATCAAAAATCAAAATTCCAAAAACAAATCATTTTAAATCAACTAAAAACAAGAACCCATCTTTCAAAATCAACACCAAATCAACAAAAAACAACAGAGCATAAATTCATTAATAAAAAAAATTGGTACAAAATTCTAACCTGTGATGCTGAAAACTTTACACTAGCTTTTTTGTGTGAGGAGATTTATGTAAATTATAGAGGAACGGAAAAGGAGTTATAGAGATGTAAAATGGGTTATATAACTGGGGGCTTTGGGGAAGGGGGGGGGTTTACAAGGTTTTGCTTAGTGGATACTACTGTCCATATATGCCATTTGCAAACTCTGTGACCTCTTTGTACTTTCCAAACTAGAATACTGAAAATTTTTTGGATAAATTGCATTGAACATCCCCATAATATTGACTTGGTTATAGATACATCCACTTTATTTTAAAACCAAATACTTGCATATTCTAGGTTATTATGAAAAGAGAAAATGCATAAAAGTCTCCCTAAACTTGTCACGACAACTTACTTAAGCACTTAAACTTAACGGGCATTTATATACCCCTTAACAACTTCAAAGTGAGTTATTTTCAACCCTTCGTGCATCAAACCATAATCAATTGCTTCATGAAGCCCATCTGCGTTTCTAGGTTCAGTAAGAATCCCCAATTGACATGATCAAATGCTTTTTCGATGTCTAACTTGCAAAGTATTCCCGGCTTTCCTAACTTCATTCTCGAATCCAAAAATTCATTAGCAATCAATGCCACATTTGTGATGTTTCTGTCGCTATGAAAAGCCATTTGAGTAGCATTGTGTAGACTGGAAGCACTTTTTAAAATCTACCTGCCAAAGCTTTGGAGAGAATCTTATAGAAACTACCTATCAAACTGATAGGTCTGAAAATTTTAAGCTCCTTTGCACCAATCATTTTCAGGATAAGAGCAATTTATGAAGCATTTAAACTTCTCATAAAAAATTAGAGATTGTGAAAGTGATTAAATTTAGCATATCCACTTTAATACTCCAGAACATTTTTTATAGAAACCCATGGTGAACCCATCCAGACCTTGCGCTTTGTTGCTTTCACAACTTTTTATTACCTCAAGAATTTCCTCTTCTTGAAACGGACAATGCATCCCTTCTTTTCCTCACTAGTTATGCAGGGAAGGTTTATGTATTCCCATTTTGGTCTAAGTGTCATTCTTTTTTTTTTTTGATAACTTTAGTGTCTGGGCCAACTTTCGTGCCTCGACTAAATCAATGAGATACCTGCCACTTCCCACGAGAACAGATACTAGGTAACTTTGTCCAGTGTCCTAGAAGAAGGAAAGAATCACCTAGTGTTTTTGTCTCTACTGGGATTTGAACATGAGACCTTAGGTTCTAAACCCACTTCATTGACCACTAAGTCACACCCTTCTCATTCTCACTAGAAAATGATTCAAAAGAAACTAAGAATCTAGTTAGAAATGATATCAATGTTACCAGTGATAATACGACCAACTTCTAGCTGGCCAATTTGATTGAATCTCCTGCGAGAATTAGCCTTTTTGTGGAAACAGTGATGTTATTTCGTTGCTTCAACCAGAGGCATCTAGAATTCTGTCTCCATGAAATTTCTTCCAATTTAAGTATCTCCTCAAGCTCTATTCGCAAGCTTGCTTTGGAAAGAAAAAGGTCATCGAAGCGGGGTGTTTCTTCAGCACACTGGTCAATTCCAGAATCCTATTTAGAGTACATCAGTTGCTAACCATTTCCTCAAACTCAGGATGTTCCAACTGCATATTTTCGAACTTAAAATAGGAGACATTATTAGTCCAATGCCCACACTCAAGAAATAGTGGACTGTGATCCAAGACAATACGAGGGAGAATAGACTGTTCATTACACCAAAGAGATCATCCCACTCGGCAGAAAACAAGAATCTGTCGGTCCTAGATGCCACACTGCAGGAACTATCTTTGGTCCATTCCTCAGATAAAAGGGGGTATTGATGAAATTTGAAAATTCCTTCATACCTCTGTCGAACCTGGAACAGTGTTCTCTCACAAGGAAACCTTGTGGTATTAAAGTCTCCAACAATCACCCAAGGTCCCTCCCAAAGACCTTTGACAGCTGAGAGTTCCAGCCATAAATGGTTTTTTTCCTCCCTGTTGATGGGTGCATAAATTCCGGACATACACCAAGAAAAATCAGAGTACAAGTTCAAGAGATGGAATGAACACCGTGGAGAATAACAAACCCCTCCCACTCTATTTTGTCGCAGAGAATGATTATACCTCCCTTTGTCCCCTAAGCTTCCACAAAGCATAATCCATCCATCTTCCAAATTTAAGATGACCTGCCAGCTTGCGGGACCAAAATTCAAGCTTAGCTTCTTGAAGACAAACAATGTCAGCTTTCCATTTGAAAAGAAGACCCTTCACCAAATTTTGTTTGTCGGCATTATTCAAACCCCTTACATTCCAAGAGACAATTTTAAATTCATCATTGAGAAATTGATGGCAGAAACCATCCCCCATTACCCTTGTTCACCTGAAATCCCTTATCATAACACACGGAATATCAATCTATCAAACTCATGGACAAAATTTGTGTTTCTGAATCGGTTGCTTCTTTGAACAATTTGACTTCCGATAGGCCTCCTTCCTTCTTCCAAAATTGGTTGCGGCATCTCCATTATATCTTCCTCTACCCCAACATATTTGATAATTGATACTCATCATTTTACATACCTTGGGAGCATTTCAGTTCTTGATTATTGAGAAAGCTAACTTGGAAAAATTTTCAAGAAAATCCAAATCACCAGTAAAAAAAAGGTATTTACATGCTTTGTTTGTATTCATTTGGTTAAAAACCAGCTTTTGCAAACTGCAAACTCTAGTTGTACCTTAATATGTAAACTTCTTCATCTACTTCTGTTTACATAGTTACGGGAAAGGACAATACAACAACATACCCAGTGTAATCCCACAAATGGGGTCTGGGGTGGGAAGGGTAGCGTGTACGCAAACCTTAACCCTACCTCGTAGAGATAGAGAGGTTGTTTCTGCTAGACCTCTCAGTTTAAATAAAGCATGACAAACAGTTTGCAAGCAGGGATATAGATTACGAATGCAGATATTCGGCACAAGGTAGAGTTGCCTTGGTTACAGGAGAAGACAATATTAAACATAAATTTTCTGGAAAAAAAAAAACAAAAGAAAATATTAAACATAGAAACAAAGCAGCTGACATAACATCAATCATCAAGCACCCATTTGGGCCAACTCAAGAAAATCTCTTCCACAGCCTAGCAAATAATTATCAAAAAAAAAAATGAGAAGGGAAGTAGAGAACAATATTGTATTTCATCTTTTCATTTTCAACAACAACAGCCTACCCAGTGTATTCCCACATAGTGGGGGGCTGGGGAGGGTAAAAGTGTACGCAGACCATACTACTACTTCAGGTAGTGGTATGGTAGGCATATAAATCTAAGGAGGTTAAGGGCGTTATTTGTAGTATGTATAGGAGTAGAGCGATTGGGTCAGACAAGATTCCGATGGTTTTTTGGAAGTGCATAGGCAGGGCAGGTACAGAGTGGCTGACTGAGTTATTTAACGTCTTTTTCAGGACGACCAGGATTCCCGAGGCTTGGAGAGTATGATGATTGCATTGTACAAGAACAAGGGTGACATTTAGAATTACAACAATCATAGGGGTATCAAGTTGCTAAGCCACACTATGAAGGTTTGGAAGGTGGTGGAATCAAGTCGAGGAAGATAGTGACTATTTTCGATAAGCAGGACAAATTTATGCCAGGACACATCATATTTGTGAGGAGACTAGATAAGCAGTATAGGGAGAGGAAGAAGGACTTACACATGGTGTTCATCGATCTAGAAAAGTCTTATAACAAAGTACTTAAAGAGGTTCTATAGAGGTGCTGGAGGCTAGAGGGGTACCTGTGGCGTACACTAGATCGATTAAAGACATGTACGAGGGAGTCAACACTCGAGTAAGAACAGAGGAAAGAGACTTGGAGCCTATTCTGGTGCTGATAATTCTGGTGCTGATAGGGTTGCACCAAGGATCAACCCTTAGCCCTTTTTTATTTGTCTCGGTGATGGATGTATTGACGCGACATATTTGAGGTGAGGTGCCATGCTGTATGTTATTTGTGGATGACGTAGATTTGAATGACGAGACTCGTGGAGGTGTTAACACTAAGTTGGAGGTTCGGAAGCAGACCCTGGCGTCTGAAGCGTTCAGGTTGAGCAGGACCAAAACTGAATATTTGAAGTGCAAGTTCAATGAGGTGTCATATGAGGCTGACGTGGAAGTGTGGCTTGATACACAAGCCTTCCAAAAGAGAGGTAGTTTCAAATATCTTGAGTCTATTATCCATGAAAATGGAGAGATTGACGAAGATGTCACTCATGTACTGGTATAGAGTGGATGAAATGAAGGCTCGCTCCTAGAACCTTGTGTGGTAAGAAGATGTCTCCTAAACTTAAGAGTAAGTTCTATAGAGTGGTGGTTAGACCAGTTATATTGTATGTGACGAAGTGTTGGTCAATCAAGAATTCTCACATCCAAAGGACGAAGGTCGAGGAGTAAGGATGTTGGGTTTACTAGGAGGAATAGGATTAGAAATAAGGATATCCGAGAAAAAGTGGGAGTGACTTTGGTGGTAGACAAGATACGAGAAGTGAGGATGAGATGATTCAAGCGTGTGATGAATAGATACATGAATGCCTGAGTACAAAGGTGTGAGAGATCGACTATGAATTGATCCAAGAGAGGTCGAGGTAGACCAAAGAAATATTAAGGAGAGGTAATTAGACATGATGTCATAGTTGCAGTTGAACGAGGACAACCTTAGAAAGGTGTGGCGAATCCAAATTACGATAGAAGGTCAGAACGTAGGAGTGCATCCATGCTAGTAGGTAGTTGTGATGTCCTTATTAGTAGTCGCAGTGCTACACCTGTAGTTTCTTGTTCTTGAATTTTTGTTGATATATGTTGGTTTCGGGTAGATCGCTTGTAGTAATATTGTTATGTTACCATCTGTTGTTGTGTTACTCCCTATTGCCTCTAGTACCTTTATTATATCTTTTCCAAAACTGTATTTTGTCTTGAATCGAGGGTCTAGCAAAAATGGTCTCTCTTATACTGCAGTAATGGTAATGGTAATGGTAAGAACTCTAAGGCTACAACCTATACATAAAACTAAAAGAAAAATCAAAACAAATCTTTTGTTTGATCGAGGCTTAATAGGATTGCATCCATAAAGGTAGGGGTAAGGTAAGTGTAAGTCATACCCTCCCTTGATCCCACTTGTGGGATTGCAACAAAAATTCTTTTCGATCAAACTGATCTTACCAAGAACTTTCGTTAAAAGAAATACTCAAAATTACAAGCTTCTCACACAGGAAGCCTTCAAATCCAAAAAATGGAATACAAAATCTGTAGAGAAACACAAACGATGAAAATCTGATCCGAAGTTGACTCTCCTTCAAAAGTGGTTTTGTTATCAGAGAACCACCATAAATGGATTCGAAATCTCAAGGCGATTTCAAAGAAAGATGCTGGAACAAGTATTTCACAACGTGACAAGGATTCCGACGAGACAAGACTCAACTCTGATGAGCCAGAGCTGACCTCTAGCGAAACAAAGTTACTCCAACGAAGCAACAAATATGGTTCTGATACCATGTAATTCATAAGGTAAGAATAATAATTTATATCTTACTCAAAGATTACAATGTTATAAATACACAAAAAGAATAAGCTAACAATGGAAACTAAATATTCAAATCCCGAAAAAGGGGGCAACTTGGTGCATTGTTATTCAAATACTAAAAATTCATCTACATTATCTATATACATTATTATATTGATTTTGTAACACTCTACATGTTTACAAATGAATAATGTGTAAATGTGAGTTCGTATTTATGGGGGGCGAGCGAGTGAAGCTCTCTACAAAAACAACATAATCAGTGTATTCCCATCAAGTGGGGTCTGGAGAGGGTAAAGTGTACGCAGTCCATAACATGAAGTAGAGAGGTTGTTTCCGATAGACCCCCGACTCAGGACAGATAACAATACAACAAACAGAACACATAAAAGCAAACAATTGAATTGCAAACATGGAGTAAGGCTCTCTCCATGTCTTATAACTGAATTGCAT
>NC_061113.1:16639171-16661795 GCF_002878395.1 Capsicum annuum | reverse complement strand
TGAAATAACACTTAATGGATACTTCAGGTCTTAAATTCTCTTTAGATAAATATTGCAATATGTTTGAGAAAAGGTTTTATATATTTTTTCCAAATGGTTTGGATTAGCTATGGACATTGTGATCTGATAAAAATAGATTTCTTTAACGTTTTTAGGCTATGAATCTATGTTATAGGAAATGTGATCTGGGAGTTACTAGTGGAAACCACCAAGATTGGTTAGAATATATATTCCTTACCTTAGAACTACACATGCCGGTGTATGGATACATTCCAAGGCTAGGCCAAGGTTTGTGGGATAAAATCCCCAGTTGAGAGGGCAAATGATCATTACTTAAAAGTAATGAGATTAAGTCGACTAGTACGGCACAACATGAAGCCGTCCGAACAAGTAGGTACAAATATTTGTGACTAGGTTGATCACCTAGTGTTGTTTCTATTTATGTTAGTGTCGGTATAATACTCCTGGTGAAATGTAAACAAAGGATTTGAACACAATTAGGCCTGAGGAGCCGAAAGTGATTTCAAAGAGTCAATTCAACTGAAATAAAAATTTATGATTTATCTAAATCATGTTTGAACATATGACTTGTGCATTTATTATTGAAGATTCATAAGATTTTGAAATGGAGTTACACTCAATTTTTAAGTTCAAAGTTTAAATTGCGACTTAATATTACGCATTATGCTTTACATTAATTTCCTAATAAAGTCTTGTCCTAATTTTGAGCGAGAGAGAGTCAACGATACTTATTGAGTTCTGTGGCGGTGTACTCAACCCTCTTTGGAACCCCTCTGTTTTCCATATTTTAGAAAGAGGCGTGGCACGTGATTAGCGGATAGGACTAGTGTGACTTTCTTCCTAGGGTATATTGAGACACCACTTTTATTTCGTGGTAGCTAGTATCTTCCTTTCTTTAGTCAGGAATTGTCAAAAGAGTTATATTATACTTCATTATATAGAGGCTCCATAGATAGTTGTGTTGGTTTGTAATAATGGAAGTGTACATGACATACATGGAAGGACATATCTTTACTTTTGAGTTGATTATTCTAATGAAACGGTTCATGTATGGTTTTTGAAGTTGAAAATGATTCATGATTGATTGGAAAATGAATAAAATTTTCAAATGGCTTCCACGATGGGTTTTAATACATATACTTGGGAGGCATCATATGGCTCATTCCTTCAAAAATCTATTTATATCTATAATTTATAATCTACATCTATATTTATAATATATTAAAAGTGTGAAGCCCCTTAGAAAAGTGATTTAAACTTTTTGCTCTTCATTAAAAGTTTTCGCAATACATAAAATCGTCATGTCACTTATGTTTTATTTAAGGATATTTTCTTATTCTTATTAAATAAAGGGAAGTAAAGGTCAATTAAAAAAAGAAAAGCATAAAACGTGAAAACAAAACATCTAGAAAAGGGCAAAGAGTCCTAAATCCTAAGATATTTTTTTATTCTTATATTATACTAAATAAAGAGAAGTAAAGGTTATGTATGGAAAAAAAACAAAAGCAAAAACATCTAGAAAAGGAAAGAAGAGTCCAAAATCCTAATGAAAAACTTGAAGTGAACAACTCCCCCCCCCCCCCCCCTCGCCCCCCGAAAAAAAAGAATCACTAAACAACCATGAAAAAAACTTAAGACAAAAAGTCTAATTTACAGGAGAAAATTAAATGTCTATTTTTAATATTAGGAAAATAATTAATTTTTCTTTTAAGTGCAGAATCTTTTTAAATATCAAATTCATATTGACTTATTACTTTACCTTATATAGAATTTTACCTTCTTTAACAACAAATCAAATTCTCTTTTTCAATAGAAATCAAATTTTAATTACACGACGTTTGTGATGTCAAATATTATATATAATATCTATATCCTCAAGCTCATAATATTGTCTTTCGTGCCTTTTTTGTCTCGTTTACTAGAGTAGTTTATTTTCACATTTTAGTCTCTGTTTACATATATAGGGTATTAACGTTGATATCTTCATTGCAGTGATTTCTTGAAGGAGAACAAAGAATTGCTTTATTGTTAGGACTTCTCATAAATCCTCCACCACATTGCTGCCTCAATTTTTCAAGCATAGTAGTTTCTTCAGTTTCATTCACCAACTTAAAACATATGTATCTTTTACTTCTAATCCATATCTAATAATGCTATCTCAGTCTAGATTATGAATATCTATTGAGAACAGTCTTTCTACCCTTCAGAGGTAGTGATAAAATATGTATTCTATCCTCCAAAGACTCCATATATAAGATTATATTGAAAATTATCTTTAGATTGAAGACATAACTATTGAATTCTAACTTTGTAAGTTAGCCGAGGGTCTATCGGAAACATTCCCCCTTTCCTACAAAGATAGTTACAAGATATACATGCATCAATAATTTCGTTTATGAAGAGACTTCTTGTAACATTTATTGTGTTTATTTTTATCACTTAAATGAAGCTTGCATTAGTATTAATGTCAATTGCTATATATGTTCATATAATTTGTTATTTTCGTACAATATTTATTCATATCATTTAAAGAGTTATAACATTTATGTTAACATCTATCTGTACTTTTGTTTAATAAGTTTTTTTATATATATAATTTTATTAATTTCGGGGGTCTATTGGAAACAGTCTTTCTCGGAAACAGTCTTTCTACTTCTCCTGAAGTAGTGGTATGGACTGCGTACATCTTACCCCTCAGACCCCACTATGTGGGAATACACTGGGTTTGTTATTGTTATTGTTATAATTTTATTGATTGACGCGTTAACATTTATTTGTATTTTTTTTAATAAGTTTCATTTTTATATATAATTTTATTAATTGACGTGTTAACATATATTCATATTTTTTTAATAAGTTTCTTTTTTATATACTCCCTCCGTTTCAAAAAGAATAACCTACTTTCCTTTTTAGTCCGTTTCAAAAAGAATGACCCCTTTCCTTTTTTGGCAATTCTTTAATTTCAACTTTCCACATGGCATGTTTAGGACCACAAGATTAAAGGACATTTTGGTACATTTGACATAACTTTAATTTAAGGCCACAAGATTCAAAAGTCTTCTTTATTTTCTTAAACTTTGTGTCAATTCAAAGTAGATCATTCTTTTTTAAACGGAGGGAGTATAATTTTATTGATTGACGCGAGACACACGTGCAAAGCACGTAAACTAAACTAGTTATATTAAAAGCATGAATAATAATGTTGAACGATCAAAATATCCTTAAAATATTGATTAATTGTTTGCCCCTTTAAAAGTTTTGAAAAGTAACTTTATAAAGGGGTAAATTGTTATTAAAATGTCAATGTCAGCTACGATTAATTAAAATTAGGATTGAGTTGAGTTGAATAACAATTTTTGTTGCTCCTTTCCGAGCATTACAAACTACCATACCAATTTGTACTCCTATACAATAACAAACACTTAATTAATAGGATGAATTATTGTAGAAAAAAAAGGTTAACACATTTGAGTCAATTAGTTAAAATATCAAAGGAACCTAAAATCAAAATTATGTCAAATGCACAATTATATGTTTTGAAGGATAACATTTGAAACAACATTCAAAATAATTATTTAAAAAAAAAATGTTTTTTAAGAAATAGAATTATAATTAAATACAACTAAATTTTGGTGTCAATCCTATTTCTAATCATGAAAAAAGAAATAAAATTCTATTAGTATTAGAAGAGCTCATCTATTATTTAGAGATCAAGTTAAATTCAAGCAATGTTCCTTTTGTTGGGTAATAGTTGGAGTTTCATATTCAAAGTTTTCGATAATAAATATGAAAACACCCAATTTAGATTGTCACTCTTTGAGTTGGAAAATTTTTTGGACCTTAATCATAATGAGATTTCCAAATAAACACACAACTTTACTTTATATTTAGGACTTTATTTCTTTATATTTTATTTTTTTCTAGTAGATGAGTGTTGTACAGACTAGTTTCATTAAAAGCAAGAACGTGTTAGTGATCGAATTCCAAGATATGTGTTAGTCCATCCAGACTATAGAAAAGTTAATTTGACAAGTCTACCTGACAACAATGGCTATCAAAGTTTTTGATAAATAAAACAACACATGGAACAAATAATTGGGGTATATGCAGAAACCATACAACCTATGATTGTATCCTTTATTTAGTGAAAACTCAACCTCTATAGACCTGATACTCAAATTTCATATTTACACTTCCGTTTTCGATAACTGTGGTGTCCGGGCCAGCTTGTGCGTACCTCAAGGTTCATATATTAGTCAACTGCATTTTTAGATTTCTCATATTAGTAAGGCAACATTTCTGTCACAACCTAGAGTACCTATTACCTAAGTTGCGCGGACTCTTCACTTTTGATGCCGCACCCGTGTCGGATTATCCAAAAATACACTACTTTTGGCGAATCCGACAAGCACCCGCTAACATTTTTTAAGAGTCCGAGAAACATAGCCTATTATTACCTGAGGTCTCGAAAATGATAGTAAATCTTACGGTATTAAATGCCTAAAATTCCTACACACAGAAGAATTTAACTGAGAAATTCAAAGTACTTGCATAGATAGAATTTCATGTAATAAAGTCTGAATAAACCAAAAGAAAATATATTGAGATTTTGAGGATTGTGTAAAACAGTGCACACAGGATCCTCAAAGTTCCAAGATATTTAAGGAACTTGTATTTTTTAGGAACAAAACTTGGAAAAAATAAACTGAATTGAAAGGTATTCTGACTACAATCTGCCGTCCACTACGAAATTTGTCTCAAAAAGAAGAAAATATGGAACAAAATATGTGGCGTTTCGAAGAAGTCAATGTCAAAAGAAATTTAGCAGGAGAGTAATTACAACTAGAAGAATGATTTTTTGACAAGGTAAATGCAAGTATGATTTTGGTCACCAATTTAATAACCTGAAACAAGGAAGTTGCTTGTCTCCATGCGCTTTCCTAAGTAGATTGAACAACTCATTTACCATAAAGATTTGTATAACTACTACCATGGCCCAAATATAAAGATGTCCCATGTAAATGATGAAAGTAAAACCACCTATCATCCACAGAGTTGAATATAGACTGATCAACATTGACTTATACTTGTTCCTGTCGTCAACAAGCAAATGGGCCATTTGCTTTGACAAACTCCCCAGGAATCTGAAATTTCAGGAAGAGGGAGAATAGAACTTCAAAAAAAATTATGTTCTGAACCAAAACCTAGTATTTTTTATTCCAATTTACATGACACTCTTTCCGTTTTGAGACATTGAAATGTGTTTGACACCCTCTATACCACTTCCACAACTTTAAAGAATTGAAAAATATTTAACTATTTTAAAGGTTAACGAAATATTTTCTCTATCGAACAAATTTTGTACCACTTCACCATATTTTTTTTCACTACTACTTATACAATACAAAAATCAAGTCAGTTTCTTAAACGAGAAGATGGAGCAAATTTCTTACCGAAAACATGACCCTAGGTAGGAAGGTATGTAGGATGTGAATTAGGATAGAAGGATAGTAAGAAGGCGTATATTAGAGGGAGGTGATTAGACCTGACATGAATTATTTACAGCTTACCGAGGACATGACTCTAAATAGAAAGGTGTGGAGGACGCGAATTAGGGTAGAAGATTAGTAGGAATTCCATGCTAGTAGGTGGGAGTGCTTTGTTTTGTTGTCCATGCTAGTAGTCGTAGTGCTACAACTACTAGTGTTTGTTCTTGGAGTTTTGGTGTTGTATGTTGTTTCAGATAGATCGATTATAGTATTATTTTGTGGTAGTCTTGTTTCTGTAACTACCTATTGTATCCTATTCTAACATTATGTCTTTTTCTAGACTGTTTTGCCTGGAGCTAGAGGTCTATTGGAAACAACCTCTCTACCTCACTTCAGAGGTAGTAGTATAGACTGCTTACACTCTACCATCCCCAGACCCCATTTTGTAGTAATAATATATTGGGTATGTTGTTGTTGTTGGTTAGTAGGAAGGTATGCTTTGTTTTGTTATACGTACTAGTAGTCATCGTGCTACGCTTGTAATTTCTTGTTCTTGGAGTTTTGATAATGTTTGTTACTTTGGGTAGATCGAGGATAGTATTATTTGTGATAGTCTTGTTTTGGTTACTATCTGTTGTTGCGACTATCTATTGCTTCTTGTTCATATATTATGTCTTTTTCTGGACTGGTATTGCCTTGAACCGAAAATCTATTGAAAACAGTCTCTCTATTTCACCTCAGAGGTATGGATTATGTACACTCTACCCTCCCACCCTCCCAGACCCCACTTTAGGGGAATACATTGGGTATGTTGTTATTGTTGTAAGTCAACATCTTAATGCAGTATTCAGTCAACACCATAAAATAAAATGGAACAGGGAAGTAATACACTACTTTTGTCAAAAGGCACATAAACTCTATATGCTGTTCAGTTCCCTGTGTACTCTTTCATTTTCAAACTAAAATGATTAAAACCCACAAGGAGCAACCAGGGACAACAAAGCAGAGAATGGTATCAGTCACTAAAAACACTGAGAGAAAATGGTTCACCTCATTTGATCCTTTGCAACGACGTAATTGTGGCGAAGGTGTTCCTGGTACACCAGAATTACTATCCATTTGCATAGCTTCAGTATCAAATCCTTACTCCACTACTAATGCATAAATACTTAAAACCACCTAGAAAATTTTAAAACATAAATAAATAGAATCTAAAGTAGTTAAAAATGGCTCAAACAAATTCATGGGATTTACCAAGAACAATACATAAATTAAGGATATACATGAGGCTCAAGGATACAAATACACAACAAAATTTCAGTTGCACAAATTAAAAATGCAACTATCTTTACCCCTCCATAGGAGTTCCCACCCTTTCTACTCCCACAGTGACGCGAACACACAACCTTGAGATTGGAAGCGAGGTATGCTTACTATCCGAACAATTCCCTTTTGTCTTTGAAAATGCAGCTCAGTTAAAGAACTGCACATTAAATACAAAGAAGGTGTGCTGCCATCTAACGACAACTGAAAGATACACCCAAGGGTGTGGCTCAATGAATGAGTTGAGAATCATAAGCTCTCGGGTTCAACAAATCTCAACAGATACAAAAACACTAGGTGATTTCTTCCCACCTGTCTAGCCTTAATGGACATAATTACCACGTATTGCTCATGGAGTGGCTGTATCACGTGGAATTAGTCGAGGTGCGTGAAAGCTAGACTGGACAACACAATTTTATTATCAAAAAAACTGAAACCCCACACAAGAAAATCAACTAAATATTTCAAGGATCCATGAACCCTAATTAAACAAGTAGAAAAACACTCAAACATAGCAAAATATTGAATTTTGATTATCAAAAGCAACATTTTCTACAATTCCAATAAAAAAATAGCAACAGAATACTCTTTTATGCAAAGGGTCTACCTCAAGTCCTCAACCATCAAAAAATGCCTCCAAAACAAAGACACTTAAATTCTTTTGAATAAATAAATATCTTTAAAAAAATTGAAAATATTATGATGAGAGGAGAAACTAAAGAGATCATACCTGTCGCTACCCAGTATTTTCAGCCATAAATATCCTATTTTATTTTATAAAAACCACAACAACAAAAATCAATTGCTGCAATAAGTATGAATTCGGATAGAATTTGTTGATACAGATGGAAGATGACTGTTAATTCAGGGCTAAACCAAGAAATATAGCTCCAAGAGTAACAAGGTGTTTGCACTGACTTATTGTGTTTTCGGCTTTTAAGCTCTTTTTTATTTTTGGAGGTGTTCAGAAAAGCAAAAAGTATGTTTAAGCACTTTATTTTAGGTTGAAAAGGTACAAAAATAAGTCAAAAGCCAAAAGTCGGGTACTCTCAACTTATGGTTTTTAGCTTATAAGCTACAGCTACTTAAAAAAGTCAATCCAAACACACCTAATTATAGAAGAAAAGAGAAAAGATTGATGCTATTTCATGAATGAATCAGCTTACATGATTTCAATGAATTGGCTTAGAAGGTTTTTCCCCCACTATTAGGATTTGGGTTGGGTTTTATGTTGGGTCGAGTAGATTTTAAGCGTAATCTAGATTTGATTGGTGGGTTAATTGATTTTTTATTACTTAAAATTTCAATCAATAAAAAGTTGTCACTATTGAATGAAAATTATAATCATTTTCCCAAAGGGTTAGTTAAGGGAAAAGGGCAAAATAGAGTTATCAATGGATGTTAAGGATAATTTAGAGTTCAAAAAAATGGAAGGAGGGTATATTTGTATTATTTTCAATACTTAAAGGGTAATTTAAGCTCCCTGCTAAAATATTAATTCAATAAATATCTGATTTTTTTTCTTTATGGTTAGTCTTTATATTTTCTATCCGGTATCTGGTATTATTGGAGCCCAACTAATGTGAATTTGTGACTCGTGGGCCATTTAGGGAAAACTCTCTGTCAATATTTTTTTCATACCTAAAAATCAAAATCGAGACTTCTAATTAAGAAAGAAACAACCTCATTTACCGAACCACATCCTTTTGGTAATTGGTACGTCACTCTAATCATTATTATTCCCTCTATCCCAATTTATATGACCACTTTCCCCGCTTTCCTTTTTAGTCAATCCCAGAAAGAATGACACATTTCGATATTTAGTAACAATTTAATTTTAAAATACCATTTGAATATGCAACTTTCTTTACACCTCCCTAGGAGTTCCCGTCCTTTTTGCTCCCAAAGTGAATTGAACTCACAACCTCGGGATTACAACTAAGAGGTGTTAACCATCCGAACCACTCCCTCTTGTCTTTGAAAATCCAGCTCTGTTCAAGAACTGCACATTAAATACAAAGAAGGTGCATTGGCATCTAATGACAACTAAAAGCTGGTGTGGCTCAATGAAGTGAGTTGAGAATCATGAGTTCTTAGGACTTGGAAGCAAGCTACTCACCCTATATAGAGGGAGAAGAGCAGAAGGATTGAAGAAGTGAAGACGACTCGAATTCTCTATGCATCCACCGTTCACGACATCCCTTGCTTCTCGTACGAACGGCTCCTCGATGGAGGAGTAAAAGTTTTGGTGGTCCCCTTTGGTCAACTTGCTTGTACCCGTTGTTACCTACCGTAGAACCTCTGTCCCCAAAGCGAAGAAAAAGGAGCAGGAACAAGAGGTTGTCCTCTCCTAACAGTCAAGTGGCTTTAATCTCAGTAAAGACAAAACACTAGGTGATTTCTTCCCACCCATCCAGCCTTAATGAACACAGTTACATGACAGATGATCCTTGGGGGGTGGCAGGTATGCGTGGAATTAGTCAAGGTGTGTAAAAGCTGGACCGGACACCACAATTATTTTTTTAGAAAAAAAATACAACTGAAAGTTCAAATGTTTATGAACCTCACCCAAGAAAACCAGCTAAAAAATTCAATAACTCATGAACCTAATCAAAACAAGTAGAAAAACACTCAAACATAGCCAAAAAAAAAAATTGAATCTGGATTATCAAAAGCAACATTTTAACAATTCCAAATAGAAAAAAAAAAATAGCTTACTATTCCTTATCTTATCTTAGATTGCTTTATTTTAAGCCAGGGTCTATCGGAAACAACCTCTCTATCTCACATTTGAGGTAGTGATATGGACTGCATACACTTACCCTCCCCAGACCCCACTTGATGTGAATATACTGAGTATGTTGTTGTTGTTGTTGCAAATGAAAAAAATAGCAACAAAATACTCTTTAATGCAAAGGGTCTACCTCGACCATCAAAAAATACCTCCAAAACAACTCAATCATAGCAAAACAATTGAATTTTGATGATCAAAAGCAACATGTTTTACAATTCCAATCAAAAAAATAGCAACAAAATACTCGTTAATGCGAAGGGTCTACCTCAACCATCAAAAAAATACCTCCAAAACAACTCAAACATAGCAAAAAAAATTGAGTCTTGATTATCAAAAGCAACATTTTTCACTATTCCAAGTAACAAAAATAGCAACAAAATACTATTTTTTGCAAAGGGTCTTCCTCAACCATCAAAAAACCTCCAAATTAACTCAAACATAGCAAGAAAATTGAATCTTGATTATCAAAAGCAACATATTTTACAATTCCAATCAAAAAATGGCAACAAAATACTCTTTAATACAAAGGGTCTACCTCAACCATCAAAAAATACCTCCAAAACAAATTTCAAAAGAAAAATTGAAAATGTTGTGTGGTGAGGAGAAATTAAAGAGATCATACCTGTCTCTGCCCATTAATTTCAGCCATAAATATCCTATGTTATTTTATAAAAAAACACTACTGCAAAATCAACTGATGCAATAAGTAATAAAATGGATGGAATTTGTTAATCTGGAAATTTGTTTAGTGGGTGTTTAGGAGTTTCCCAAAGTTATTAGGATTCGGGTTTGATTGCTGGGTTAATGGAATTTTGATTAATTAAAATTTCAATTAATAAAAAGTTATCACGTATTAAATGAAGATTTGAATCATAGGGTGTTAAGGGGAAATGACAAAATATAGCTGTACATGCAGATGAGAAAGACATTTCACAGTCAAAAAATAAAAGAATATATTTAATTCATAAAGAGTAATTTAGATTTTTTTTGAAATATTAAGTTATTAAATATCTGGGTTTTTTTTTAAGATTAGTCTTTTTAACTTCTTATCTATTGGTATTTTTTGTTGGAGCTCGTTTTTTCTAAAAATTATATAAATACACAACTTATATTTTTAATATTATAAAAAATCTCATCTCCCTAAATATATTACAAAAATTTTAATATATACATAGAATGCAATGTATATATCGGTTATGTTATGTATTAATAGGGAGAGAGATTAAAGTAATTAAAAAAGTGAGAGAGAGTGTAATTACTTCTAAAAGGATTGGTATTTATGTTATTTATATTTTTTTTCATTCAAAATGAAAACTTCTAATTAAGAAAAAAGAGTCTCATTAGTCACGGTCGTTTTGATGATTAATATATATGCTCTTAAAATTATTAATTTTTTTTTCTTTAAGAATAATGGATGGCCTACTCACATAAAAGATAAAAATGTCTCAGTGATATCTTTTATTCACATCATTGATTTTGCTCCTTGAGTTCATATTAATTAACCTAATTTGACTTTTAATGGTTCACAAACTAATAAAACTTGTAATCAATGGTTAATATTCAAAATGAATTTCTTTTCCTTAGTATATAGCTTCCAATAGCTAAATCCAGAGTGTCATGTCATATATATTAATATCATGTAAATAATCACGTTATATTTACGATTTGTAAAATGTAATCTGCCTTATTTTTAAGATAAATCTCATTTAAAAGGCCAACTTGTATATATTATTTGAATGAAGAGATAGCGTAGAAACTTCTCTAATCCACAACGGTGTAGTATATAATCATCATTCGCATGTGATAGTTTACCACCACTTTGTTTATATTTTGTCATCACCATAAAACCACCACTATCAACCATCACTATGCAACTAGCAATGTCTACCCCGTCCAATAATCGCCGCGCATCAACCACGCATGGTCATCAAAATTTCTCCACAATCACCATTGTCCACCAACAATTATCAGCGCACATGTATAACCAAACCGCCAACACATCATAATCATACGTCAAATATCACTATCAACAACCACCACCGATATTCTATTTAAGTGTGTTTCATTAAACACGGTTTTTACATCATCATGTAAATAAAAATTTATCAATTATCCTGTGGACATGAATTAAATTACTATATTGTCTAATTTTGATAAATTATACACATTTGGAAAGAACACTGAAAAAAAACAATTTTCATCAACCCCTCTTCAAATTTAAAGACAATATTTGCATTTACCCTGCCTGTTTGGCTAACAAAACAAAAGTTTTCTAAACACCAACTCATAATCTACCCCATTAAACTTTTTTGAAAAAAATCTGAAAACCAGTCCTTTCAAAAGGACAATCGGATGCACTAAAACTCCCGTTATAGTCCATCTAGGGAAAGGCGAACCACAAATACATCACAAGCAAACAACGATAAACGAAATCTGAACTACTGATAAAAACACAACACAAACAAACCAGTCCTTTTAAAAGAGCAGTCGGGATCACTAAAGCTCTCGCTATAGTCGACGCCTGGGAAAGGCGAACCACAAATACTTCACAAGCAAACAACAATAAAACGAAATCTGAACTACTGATAAAAACACAACACAAACAAAATACAGTTCAAAGGTTCAGAATTTTTCACTATTTCAACTCCAGCACCAACTGTAAAGTTTCTAAATTTGTACCTCAGCCATTTTCACTTCTCCAAACACTCTATCAACAAAAACTTTTAACAGAACCATTTACAGTAATAATTTCACTGATAACACATTTCACATCCTATAAGTAAACCAACATATGCTCTTTCTTTCCTATTTTTGATCTGGCAAGAGAAACTATACTCTAAAATGCACTTTCCTTTTCCTTTCCTATTAAGAATTTTACAGCTCTAGTCCATCAAATCCATTCAGTGAAACTGGCCCAAGGGAATCACCTTCAATGCTTGCAAGAAGGTCAAATTTCCTCACATTGGTTGTACTCCATCTCTCAGCGAACACAACAAATCGGACAGCCACTTCGTTCTCAATCCTCGACTGATCATCTGATAAGAAGAAAGGGTTTTCACCTGGAACATAGTTGTAATTTGGCATCTTGCGACGACCGAGATAGATAGAGTTCATAGGTCCACATTTCAGAAAGACTCCTTGCATGCAAACTTTGATGACAATCCCAACCAAGACTTCCCCGGTTTTAGGTAAGAAGGTGCGACAGAAGAAAGTTACAGGGAACATGAGGTGTGTTGAGTATTTTGACAACTTTCCATTGCCTACGCTCTTCACTTTCATTACTTTGAGAAAGTACCCATAATCTTCGGTAGCGCAAATAAATGTGAGCTCGTTAAAGAAATGCTTGATGACAATACTTCCAGGGTGTTCTCCACTTTCTTTTATTTCTTTCACGGGAACCCACACAAATAAGCAAGCTTCAACGTCACACAGCATTGAGTCCCTACATTTCAAACACAAAATAAGATTACTTGGACAGTGACAATGCTACAATAAATCAACCACATCCTCATGTTTTCCCTTTTATTCTGCTTTAAACATTTTTGTGCTCCCCCATCCCCAGGTATGGGCGCACCAAACAGAATCATATCTAAAATGATGTGAATGGACAGTGGCTCAGGGAAGAGATTATCTCTAGATCAAATCGAGCCCCGGGCTCTGTCTGAGAGAAGTAAAATTTACCCATATTTGTTAGCTTGAGTCAATAAGTGCACCACACATGTCTATGAAAACTGGAAAAGATTAAAAAAGACAAAATGCAGATCAATAGCTAATAAAACAGAAGGGAAATCCAAGACCAACAGATAGAGTCGCCTAATGCATAACCCAATGCCTGTATCGTGTATTTGAGCCAACAATTACCTAAGATAACACTGTACTTAGCTAATACTATGGGCACAACTATTATTAAAACGACTCTATTGGTGATCACACGATGAACATAGTTAATACAATGGGCACAACTATTATTTAAACGACTCTACTGGTGAAAATACGATGGGCACTAATCCATGTATTACTAATACCTATATTACAATCCACGTATTACTAATCCATGCATAACTTGTCTCTGAACCAACCAACTCCTTAAAATATATAGAACTGCAGATTGCAGTGTAGAGACAAAAATAAGATATCGGAACTAATCAAATTGTTGAATTGAGACACCAATCACCCAATCAGCATGCTCAAAAGAGGCTTCAAACGGAAGCTTTACTTGAAGCCTTATTGATTTCATTGGTTCACTACACTTCCTGTAAGTCCTCAATCCTTTTTAGATGTCATCTGTAACAGCATTTTCTTTATGTTGCTTCTTACGTCAAAAATACTTAATTTACCAATGAAAGGGAAGTCTTGAAGACAGTGGGACTCTGCTCAATAGAGACTAGGAATACTATACAGCATGGTTCAATACAAGCAACTAGAGCAGTAGACGGACGGGCAAACATAGCTTACGAGAGTCGAGCAGAAAATTCTGCTTAACACCAATTACTGAGAGATCTTTTGGCGCTTCTAAATTAAGAGTTCCTTGGCGTAACTGTTACCAAATTCTAGGTGTTTTGGACCTCACAGCTGAACTAGAAAAATGCTACCACTGTTTTCATGCCTCAGCCTCACCAACAAATAAAGTGGCCACCAATGGTCTTGTGACCTATCCCTTCTCAGTTCTTTCTTTTGATAAGTAATTAAAGGTTTTATAAATCTGTGCACTAAGCCAGTGCAACAGGCATAATTATAGGTTATGCAATCACTCTATTGTGTATATCATTCCATCTACACCATATACAATAACCAGATTGCACCAAAAAGACTACCAAAGAGACATCTTTGTTTAAGGTTGTGAATGTTACTCTTGCCTTCAAAAATTATATTATTTCTTCCGAGTTGATGGTCCACGAAATGACCAGAGGTATGATGTTCCAAGTTCTTAGGGATTTCTTAGTAAGCCCCTTTCAGTTCCAGCCTAGCAAGAACTCAATCATGGAATTACGCAGAGTCCAACTTATGCCTAGAATTACAAAAAACATATCCCATAGCTGGCTAATGACCCTACAATGCAGGAAGAGGTGAACTTCTTCTAAATGCTCTTCACATAGATGACATCTGCTGCACAGTCGGATCACCCTCTTTTGTAGGTTCAATTGTGAGAGACAAGCCTCCTTAGGAAAATGGAGTCTGTTTTACTGTGGTCCAATGTTATGTTGGTCAACCTCTGGAGCAATAGGCATAGTCTTTCCACTTACCAACGATTAATATTCCTTCTAAGAAAAATATTTTATTCTTGTGTTGACCAGAATACTGCAATTTCTCCATTTTGTAGAGAAGATAAGTTGAAGATATCAATGAATTGATCGTTCAGGGGAGCATGACCCAACCATGCGTTTTCCCAAAGTCTGATCTCCTCCCATTACCAAGAATAAAGCCCATATTTGACTTGAATTTGTTCCAATAGCCTCAGATATGCTTCCATAATCCAGTACCTCAATCCTGGGACTCTCAAGTGTGAATTTTCCACCAAAACCCTCCTCCAAAGTGCACCTACCTCCTTGTCGAATCGCCAATCTCATTTCATCAACACACTATTGTTATGAATCTTTTAAGTTCTTAATACCAAGATGGCCTTTTCTTTTGTCCTGGGTGACTGCTTTCCAATTCACAAGGCGGAAAGGATTAGATTGTTTATTTTTTTGCCAAAGATAGTCTCGTCTTAAATCTCAGTCCATCCAATCTTTTGCAGAACCAAGGAGGGAGCCTGAAAAAGAGGCATGGTGTAAGTAGGAAGTGCACTGAGCTCATTGTTGATCAAAGCGACTCTCCCCTAATGAAAGATATTGTCTCTTCCAGTTCGCCAACTTCTTTTCCATCTTCTCAATTACCTCTTTCCAAATTGTCACTGATTTATATTTGTCTCCCAGAGGTAAGCACAAATACTTAGTAGGACCTGCTCCTATGTTGCACTGCAAAATATTGGCAAGCCAACTTATATTTGGTACATCATTAACCGGAAAGAGAGAACTTTCGGTGAAGTAGATGTGCAATCCCGAGACAACTTCGAAAAAGATTAGGATCATCCTCAAATCAAAACCTGATGTTCCTTGTCATCTGCATATAAAATATGGATGACTTGGAGATTGTTGATGCCTCTGTGGTCTGCATGAAACCTGAGACTCAATTTGTTTGTGTTGAACTATTTAGCATCTTGCTGAGGACCTCCATGAAAAGAATGGAGAGAAAAGGAGAAAGAGGATCTCCTTGTTTAAGTCCTCTCGTGAAGAAAGAAACCTTAGGGACTACCATTGTTGAGAGCTGAGAATTTTACTAAAGAGATACAAAATTTTATCCAATTAATCCATTTGCGGCTGAAACCCATCTACCTTAATAGGTTCAGTAAGAATCCCCAATTGACATGATCAAATGCTTTTTCAATGTCCGACACTCTAACTTGCAAAGGATTCCCGACTTTCCAAACTTCATTCTCGAATCCAAACATTCATTAGCAGTCAATGCCTCATTGTGATGTTTCTGTCGCTAAGAAAACTTGTTTGAGAAGCACTAACTCGACCGCGAAGCACTTTTTAGAGTTACCTGCCAAATCTTTGGAGAGAATCTTACAGAAACTACCAATCAAACTGATAGGTCTCTAATCTTTAAGTTCCTTCACACCAATCATCTTGGGGACAAGAGCAATATAAGAAGCATTTGAACTTCTCTCAAAAAAATCGAGATTGTTAAAGTGATTAAAAGCATTCAGCTGATCCACTTCTAATACTCCAAAAAACTTCTTGTAGAAACCATGGAGAACACATCCGGACCCCGAGCTTTGTCGCTTTCACAACTTTTTATTGCCTCAAGAATTTTCTCTTTTTGAAATGGACGATGTAGCCCTTATTTTTCCTCACTCGTTAAGCAGTGAACATTTGTGTAGTCCCATTTTGGTCTTCGAGTCTCATTCTCTTTGTATAATGATTCATAAAAACTAAGAATCTCATTAGAAATGATATCCATGTTATCAATGCTAATACCCCCAACTTCTAGCTTGGCAAGTTGATTGAAGCTCCTATGAGAATCAGCCATTTTGTGGAAAACACAGTGTTGTTATCTCCTCGCTTCAACCAGAGGCATCTAGAGTTCTGTCTCCGTGAAATTTCTTCCAATTTATAAAAATCTCCTCAAGCTCCATTTGCAAGCTTGTTTTGGACAGAAGTAGGTCATCAAAGGGCGGTGTTTCTTCTGCATACTGGTCAATTTCCAGAATTCTATTCAGAATACACAATTTTCTATTCTCCAAATGTCCAAAAAGAGGATTTGTTCCATTCTTTCGACTTAAGTTTCTTTCCAAAAAAAAAAATCTGGGCTGCCAAAGTATTTGAAAGAACTGCACCAGTTGCTATCCATTCCCCCATGTTCGAACCACATATTTTCGAACTTAAAATAGGAGATATTATTAGTCCAATGCCCACACGCAAAAAATAGTGGACTGTGATCCAAGATAATACGTAGGAGAATAGATTGTGTCATTACACCAAAGAGATCACCCCACCTGGCAGACAAGAATTTGTCGATCCTAGATGCAACACTGCAGGAATTATCTTTTGTCCAAGAAGAAGAAAAAGAACTCTAGCCTGATAGAATTTCAACTCTCGATATTTTTACATTGAAGCACCCCGGAATATTTTGAGATGTCGAAAGGCCATTAAGAAGTTCTACGCCTGCTAACTACCTTGACTTGCACATGAACAAGGGCAAATGATATGAATGATATCATGAGAACATGATAAGTATAGGAGAAGTACTACAAATGATTTAGGGTCTAAGGAATAAGGAGGAGGAGGAGCAGCAGCAGCAGAAGAAGAAGAACTCTAGCCTGATAGAATTCCAACTCTCTATAGTTTTACATTGTAGCACCCAGGAAAATTTTGAGATGTATAAAGGCCATTACGAAGTTCTACGCGTACTAACTACCTTAACTTCCATGGTGTACAAGATGATAAGTATCGGAGATTTAGTACAAATGATTTAGGGTCTAAGGAGAGCCTAAGGGTAAGTTAAGTTGGTGAATTAATTGGAAAATGGTATGATGTACAAAATCAAGGTTTGGAAGCGTATTAAACACTTTTGAAAAATGTAATATTGATTAAAAAAATTAATTAGAGATAACTGAGTACACAAGAGCTTGGCATGTGATTTTCTTAGAAAAGAGCCAAGCATTTATTACTGAGCCTTAAAGGGTCAAAGATAAGACTTACACTTGAAAGACCAATCATTCTTGGTCACTTTAGATGAATTACAATGAGCAACTTTCTTCTCCTTCCTACTAAAGTTGTGTGGGGTGTAAATTGTGGGGAATATATTAGAGATTTTGCAACCAATCTCAAGGATCTTAAATGTTTATCCATGGAAAGAGAAATCAATCTTTGCTTGGTCATTTTGGTTTGAGAACATAGAAACAGGGTGTGAATCTCTTATGCAATGTGGAATGGAAACTTTGCCCAAGTGAAGTTCTCTTGCAAATTAAAATGCACAACCACAAGGATTGTGAATCACCTTAGCTTTTATTTCAAGGATTCAACCAAGAACTTCAAGAAGAGGATTTATTGGGTTTTCTTCCATAAGGTAATTTCTTGAATTAAACCGACTCCAGGTATCTCCATGTTTTATAACTGAATTGCATATGAACTACCATTGATTCATAAATGAATTGTCTTTGAAGATAATTGTAGAAGTACTTAAAATGCAATGCTCTAAGTTTATAAAAGAAAAACTTGCATTGATGCTAGAGGCACGAAAAAGGAATTTAAATAAAGATTTTGAAATTTGTTTTGACAAGGTATTACATTAAAGTGCTATTTGGTTCAAGTGATTTTTACTCATTTGTATTTATGCTTTAAGAGCTAAATGGTTTGAAATAACACTTATTGAATACTTCGAGTCTTAAATTCTCTTTTGATGAATATTGCAATATATTTGAGAAAAGGTTTTTTTTTTCAAATGGCTTGTATTGGCTATGGACACTGTGATCTGATAAAAATAGATTTCTTTGAGGTTTTTGGGCTATGAATCTTGTAAAGAATGGATCTTAGGTCTAACTCAACCTCAAAAGCTAGCTCATAAGGGAGATTGCCCAAGTCCATATAAAGAGATCAAGTACCCATCTTTTTTCCAATGTGGAACTCTTAACACTCCTCCACACGCCCACACCTTGTTAACTAGAGCGTGAACAATATAATATGGGAGCCCAACATCGATGACCAAAGAATCTAGATGGAACTGGCTCTGATACTATGTAAAGAATGGATCTTGGGCCTAACTCAACCTCAAAAGCTAGCTCATGCGAGGAGATTGCCTAAGTCCATATAAGGAGACCAAGTACCCATCCTTGTTAAGATGTGGGACTCTTAACAAATCTATTTTTTACGAAATGTCAAATGATTTGGGAGTTACTAGTGGAAACCACCGAGATTGGTTCGAATGTTATATCCCTTACCCTGGAACTACACGTGCCGGTGTAGGGACACATTCCAAGGCAAGGCCAAGGTTTGTGGGAAAACATCTCTCTTTAAGAGGGAAAATGATCATTACTTAATGTAATGAGGTTAAGTCGACTAGTACGACACTACCGGAAGCCGTTCCAACAAGTAAGGGTCAAATACTTATGACTAGGTTGATCACCAAGTGTTTTTTATATTTATGCCAGTGTCGGTATAGTACTCCCGGTGAAATATAAATAAAGGATTTGAATACAGTTAGGTCTAAGGAGCCGAAAGTGATTTCAAAGAGTCAATTCAATAGAAACGGAAATTTTTTATTTTATTTAAATCATGTTTGAGCATGACTCGGAATTTAATATTGAAGGTTCATAAGATTTTGAAATGGAAGTACACTCGACGTTTCAGTTCAAAGTTTAAATTGCGATTTAATATTACGCATTATGTTTTACCTCAAGTGATACTAGCATTGATTTCCTAATAAAGAATTGTCCTAACTTTGCGAAAGTGAGTTAATGATACTTATTGAGTAATGCGACTGTGTACTCAACCTCTTTAAAACCCCTCTATTTTCCATATTTCAGGAAAAGGTGTGGCACGTGATCAGCGGATAGGGCTAGTGT
Source organism: Capsicum annuum (assembly GCF_002878395.1). Taxonomy (NCBI): domain Eukaryota; kingdom Viridiplantae; phylum Streptophyta; class Magnoliopsida; order Solanales; family Solanaceae; genus Capsicum; species Capsicum annuum. The sequence continues at coordinate 16,642,060 of NC_061113.1, read as the reverse complement.
GACTTTCTTCCTAAGGTTTATTAAGACACCACTTTTATTTCGTGGTAGCTAGTATGTTCTTTCTTTTCTTTTGTGTCCAACGAGTTAAATTCAATTTTGTTATATAGAGGCTCCATAAATAGTTGCGTTGGGTTATAGTGGATTTGAAGTTTAAAAGAAATGGAGAGAGAAAACAATATGTTTACTTTACTTGGACTCCATTGGGTAGTAGGTTAGGGTTATCGAGCAAAAGGGGAAAAGAAAACCAGGTCGAGTCGGAAATTTTTATAAAAATTTTGATTCAACTAACCACAACTCGTTCTACGACTAGTGGTTTGAGACCACGAGTTGTGATAGCACTTTACGAGTGGGAATTTTGAGAAATTACTTCGGATCCATGATAAGTAAGCCATGAATCGTGAATGAGAATCATTATTCATACCATGGCTCGTGGATAAATGATCTTTTGGCCTTTCTGTTCCAGGTTTCCATGACCAACTTCACGATTCATAAAATTAAAGCATGGATCATTTTGTTACTCGTGGAACATGGTCCGCAAAGCTACACTTTTGTATCAAGAATTGCGATAAGCTTCATGAGTCGTGGGTTGTAACAATGGGAGTGTACATGACATACATGTAAGCACATTTATTTTATTTTGAGTTTATTATAGCCTTGGAGTAACTGTAAAGTTGTTTTCATGTGACCAGTAGGTCACGAATTCAAACCCTGATAACAATTCCTTGTAGATATGTAAGGTCAGGATGCGTTCAATAGACCTTTGAAATCCGGCCCTTCCCTGGACCCGACGCATAGCGGCAGCTTTAGTACCCCGAGCGCTCTTTTATTTTTATGAAATGATTCATGAATGGTTTTTGAAGTTGAACGTGTTTTGTGGATTTAAAAATAAATAAATTTACAAATAGCTTCCGAGGTTGGTTTTAATGCATATGGTCGAGGGACATCATATGGCTTTTAGTTCGCACGGGTCAGGTAGTGTGCTGATGCCAGTCACGTGGATTTGGGGTGTTTCGTACCTGTTTTCCTTACCAAACTTGCTTGATTAAGCCCACCATAAATCATGTAGATTAAAGCTATAATTGTTGCTCAACGAGACCCATATTCAACATAATGAATTTCTACCATTTATCTGCTAGTTAAGAAAGATAACCAACTAACGGATGGATGATGAAAGATAATGAACATGATGATGAAAAGAGAAAGAAAATAGTGGTTAAGGAAAGAAATGAGTAAACCTATTTCTCCAAAGTACCCAACTACTATAGAGAGGGTATGTATACTTTGAGACAAAAATAATCAATAAAAACAAAAATATCTTCAAATGGAAGATGTAAGAAATTGGAGATAACTTCAAGATCTCATTTCTCCTCAATACCTCTTCGGCCTACCTCTACCTCTCCTGAAACCATCCATAGTCAACCTCTCACACCTCCACACTGGGACATCCGTTCATCTTTTCTTTCCCGCATCTTGTCCTACAGCGAAGTCACTCACAACATGCCCCAGATATCTTCATTTCCAATTCTATGCTTCCTAATATGCCCTTACATCCATCACAGCATCCATATTTCCGCAACTTCCATCTTCTAAATGTGAGAGTTCTTGACTAGCCAACACTCCACCCAATAATTGGTCTAACCAACACCATGTAGAACTTGTCTTTAAGTTTTAATAGCACTTCCTTATCGCACAAGATACGGATGCAAATCTCCATTTCGTCCGCCCTGCATCAATATGGTGTGTGACAGCATTGTCAATCTCCATTTCCTCGGTTGATAGATCTAATATTCTTGAAACTCCCTCTCTTTGGGATGACCTGTGTATCAAGCCTCATTTCCACGACAGTCTCATGCGTTTCATCATTGAATATAATATCGTATAGATTTCTTTTTTTGTTTGGGGGGTATTTTGATCAGTACCTTGTTTGCAGGATGGAATTTATATATTCTTATGTTCTCTGGTATAATTGGAGACGACATCTTCTGCATAATAAACCTACCATTTTCTTTTGTATACTTTGCACCCTTTAAAATACTTCGATGACAGAAGCAGAACACATAAAAGCAGAGTTACAACACATTAGTAACACTCCTACAGTCACAGACTATATATTCATATTAAACTTTATCAAGTAAAAGGAATTCCTAAAACTTTAAACAGAAATGTAACTAAGGACCACCTAGCCTTGCATTCAAATGATTCTCCATCCCAACTTAGTTCTATATTTCAATTTTTCGCCAACCAATTCGACATAATTTGATAATCCCATCAGACATGAGAATTGGAATTATTTAAGACAAGACATTAATTTGGAGATCTCTTCATTTATTCCTAACCTTGGGTTGATGGAATATCATGGAAATTGCACCAATCATCCACAGATTATTTTTTTATAGTCTATAAATCTAGTGTCTTCAGTTTGAATGCTCCATGGATAATAGGAACACCCTTCCATCCTTCTCTGCTTTCACCTACAAGATTCAAACTCAGGACATGTGTCTTAACTAACCCAATAGCTTTTGTCTATACCCATAAACATTAAATCCTGGATTTGCCTCTAGTGTCTACGACATATTCATGTGTTGTACTGCATTTGCTATTGAATCAAACCCCATAAGAAATTCCCATAACGAAAAGAGTATAAAAGCTTACATTAATCCAGGTAATTCAAGAGACAACCATTAAATCTTTCAAAGGGAAGCAGCAAAACACAGAATTCCAAAAGTAAATAGTTTCAAATGGACTAAAAACAAACCCATCATCCAAAATCCATCAAAAATCAACAGAATGCAATCTCATTACTAAAAAAAGATTAGTATAAAACTCTTACCTGTAAAGATCAAAACTTTGCACTGACCTTTTGTGTGTGTGTGTGTGTGTGTGTGTGTG
>NC_061113.1:16635828-16639071 GCF_002878395.1 Capsicum annuum | reverse complement strand
AAAAACTACAAAAGAACAAACAAAAAGCTACATTGATCCAGGGTAAATCAAGACTCAACAATTAAACCTCACAAAGAGAAGCATCAAAAATCAAAATTCCAAAAACAAATCATTTTAAAATGGACTAAAATCAAAAACCCATCTTTCAAAATCAACAACAAATCAACAGAAAACAACAGAACATAAATTCATTAATAAGAAAAAGATTGGTATAAAATTCTAACCTGTAAAGATGAAAACTCTGCACTAGCTTTTTTGTGTGATGAGATTTATGAAGTATAGATGAACTGAAAAAGGAGTTATAGAGATGTAGCATGGGTTATATAGCAAACTTGAGGGGGGTGGGGGGAGTACAAGGATTTGATTAGTGGGTACTCCTGTCCATTTTTGCCATTTGCAAACTCTGCAACCTCTTTGTATTTTTCAAATTAGAATACTGACAAATTTTTGGATAAATTGCATTGAACATCCCTATAATATTGACTTGGTTACAGATACATCCACTTTATTTTAAAACCAAATACTTGCATATTCTAGGTTATTATGAAAATTCTATTAAGAAAAATGTTAGTTTAAACAGTGTTTTCATTTTATTTGTGAGGATTGCTACAAATATGAGGAATAAATATGTAGCTCGATATATTAAAATTTAAATACTAACAATTAAATTAAATTTTAAGTAAAAAGTTCTGATGTAAAGAAATTATTTATTTGTCGAAAACTTTATATGAGTGTGTATATGTGTTACGTATTCACTATTTTTAAATAAGGATAAGTAAGAGAATATATAACAAAGTTGCCTTAACTAATTAATTACGTGTTCTTAAATGCATTGAGCAATAATGAAAATCATTCACATTAATAAACTTAATTTTATCTAATAATTATTTTTGCTTGCTTTGAACATTAAGATAAAGTTTACAATGAAGGTTAATATATGCGAATTGCCATCAGACAAATCTAATAGTTACACCTTTTCCTTTTTGAGTTATATGAACAAAAGTAATTGATGTTAAAAATTAGTTGTACCAAATCAAAACTTTTACAAAAATAAAAAGTCAAAATTCTTCATATAGTAAAAAAATTATTAAATTAACTTTTTGGGGTGAGAGATTATATTACCTTTAAATATAGAGTAATAATAGCAAAAAATTACATAGCACATCAATAATTATAGGAAAAATATTTATTTATTTCAAAATAATTTATTATGTATTTAAAAATTTATTATATAAGAGTATTTGGGAAGTCATGAATTTTATAAAAAGAGAAAAAAAAGGAGTCATATTATTTTACTTGGAAAGGAGGGTAATTGCAAATGCATGCATGCCTTCATCTTGACACTCCTGACCTACATTTGTCAAGAATACATTACATCGAGAGTGGGTCTTATCAAATAGCTAAAGGACAAGTGTTAATACACTTGACATGAGGAGAGGCTTCACTTTAGCCTATGTGTAGCAACCAACTTCCAATTTTGCTTTACTTTAATTTCTTACTCCTCCTTTTTTTCTCCTCCCTCTTTCACCCCTACTATATTATTATTGTATTTTTAACTCAAGGCCTTTATTAGTTATATCACTATCTAAATTAATTTATTGATATTTGTATTAATAATTTTGTTAATTTCTGTATCTTCTGGTTAATAAGGAAGACTTATTTAATTCAGAATATCCTTTAATTAATCAGGAAAGTGCTTGTTTAATCCTGAGGAAACATTTCACACCGTTGAAATAGTTTCTTAGAACAGTGTCTAGCACGACTCAAGTATAATTAATATATTACTTAAAATTATGTCGTTATAATATTTGTTTAATATTCAGCATCATTAACTCGTTAAGAAGAAATTATATTACTGTTATAGTTATTATAATGATTATAATATTATAATTGAAGCAATAATATTATTATACACTATTATGTTATTATACTGCTAATATTGTTATTGTTATATTATTATTTTGTTAACAATTTAATAATATTATTATTGGTGTTTTACCGTTGTTCCACAACAATCTAAAAAATTATGACATATAATATTGGCTCTAAAATTATTGATAATACTAATGCTAGTGTTGCTCTCACTGTTTCCATTTCAGTCAGTTTGTCAGAAGATTATGGTATTGCAGAATACAAATATGAAAATAAATTTGGTTACATGTCTAATTTTAATAATAAAATCTTCATAGAAAATGCATCTCAATGCAAGAGAATACGCGAAAGAAATGATAATCTTGTTAAGTCAAAATTAAATTTGACTGAAATAAATGATATAATTATTGCAGTCATTTCAGAAATGAATATTGAGACCAATGTGAGAAATTGGGTGGTAGACTCTGGTGCTACTAGATATATTTTGTATAAATAAAAATGATTTTGTATCATACACCATAGTTGAGAAAGAAGAAGAAATCAGAATTAATTTGATTTCTGTGACATTATTAGAAAAAGTTGGAATAAAGGTTATATTTAAAAATATTGAGGTCATACTAAATAAAGGTAATATTCTTATTGGAAATGGACGTTGTAATCATGGATTATATATGTTTAATACTCATAATGATATTTTTAAAAATGTATCTACTTTTATGTATTTGACTAAGTCTATTTCTTTATAGCATGCTGGATTAGGACATGTTAATTTCTCTTATATAAAGAATATGCAATCACTTGGTTTAATATATGATTTAAACTCAAATAATTATGATAAATGTGAAATATATGCTGAAGCTAAAATTACTAAAAAATCATATTTTTTTTTTAGTTAATAAAGAAACTGATCCGTTATCTTTGATTCACACTGATTTGGATGATTTAAAATAAACTATGACTAAAGGTGGTAAAATATATTATGTGACTTTTATTGATGATTACTCTAGATTTACTAAGGTGTATTTGCTTAAAAATAAAGATGATGCATTTGATGCTTTTGTATCTTAGAAATCTGAAGTTGAAAATCAGCTTAGTAGAAAAATCAAGAAAATTAGATCTAATAGAGGTGGAGAATATGTATCTTTAAATGTCTTTCTGTGGAAAAAAAGAAATTATTCATGAAGTAACTCCGCTTTATTCACTTGAGTCTAATGGTGTAGCTAGAAGAAAAAACAGGACATTGAAAGAAATGATGAACTCTATATTAATGCACCGGGTAATTTGTGGGGTGAAACTATTTTATGTACATGTTATTTACAAAAAAGAATTCCTCATAAAAGAACTAGCAAAACTCCTTATGAATTGTGGAAA
>NC_061113.1:16598202-16632828 GCF_002878395.1 Capsicum annuum | reverse complement strand
GATAGTTTTAAGTATCTTGGGTCTACGATCCAGGTAAATAGAGAGATAAATGAGGATGTCTCGCATCATATTGGGGCAGATTGGATGAAATGGAGGCTCGCTTCAGGAATTTTATGCGATAAAAAGGTGTTTCCTAAGCTTAAAGGCAAATTCTATAGAGTTGCAGTCCGGCCAACTATGTCGTACGGAGCGGAGTGTTGACTAGTTAAGACTTCTCATATCCAAAAGTTGAAGGTGGCGAAAATGAGGATGTTGCATTAGATGTGTGGTCTTACAACGGCTGACAGGGTTAGGAATGAGATTATTTGGGAGAAGGTGGGAATGGTATCGATGGAGAAAAAATGCGGGAAGTGAGGTTAAAATGGTTCGGTCATGTGATGAGGAGGGGCACGGATGTCCCAGTTCGTAGGTGTGAGAAACTAGTATTAGATGGTTTCAAGCGAGGTAGGGGTAGACCGAAGAAATACTAGAGAGAAGTGATTAGACGTGACATAGAGCAGTTACATCTCACTGAGGACATGACCCTAGATAGGAAGGTTTGGAGAAAAAATACTAGGATAGAGGGATAAGGTGGGTGAATGAATCGTAGTTCGTAGTTAGGAGGGTTTTGGTGTCTTTTGTTTGGTATCGTACATTACTTTTGTGGATGTTGTATCTATGTTAGTTTTATCATGTTTCATGCTTTGAATATTTTTGTATATTGTCCTGTATCTTGAGCTGGGGTCTATCGGAAACAGTCTCTCTACTTCTTTAGAGGTAGTGGTATGAAGTGCGTACATTCTACCCTCCCCAGACCCCACTAAGTGGAAATATAATGGGTTTGTTGTTATTGTTGTTGTGATAAAATCTCTCATGCACCTATTGAATGAGAAAATGAATCTACCTCTAATATTGAGGAACTGAGAAGGATTACACGACCTAGAAAAGAATATTTTAATTATGAAAATAATTTTCAAACTATTCTTGTTGATAATGAACCATAAAATAATTTTGAAATTGTATCTTCTTCTAATACTAAATTTTGGAAAGAGACAATAAAAATTAAACTTGATTCAATTATGAAAAATAATACATGGATTTTAACTGATTTACCTCCTGCTGCAAAACTGATTAGTTGTAAATGAATTTTCAAAAAGTAACTTAATCCGAATGGAACTATAGATAAATATAAAGCCCGGTTAGTAGGTAGCTAAAGGATTTTCTCAAATGCAAAATATTGATTATTTTGATACATTTGCACCAGTAACAAGAATTTCTTCTATTCAATTATTAATTATTTTGGCATCAATTCATAAGTTTTTTATCCCTCAAATGGATGTAAAAACAGCTTTCTTAAATGGCGATTTAGAAGAAGAAATTTATATGGTTCAACTTGAAGGATATGTAATTTCTGAAAAAAAAAAAAAGTTTGTAAATTAATTAAATCTTTCTATGGCCTTAAACAAGTGCCTAAATAATGACATGAGAAATTTGATCAAGTCTTAATAAAAGACGATTTTTCTTCTGTTAAGGTAGATAAATGTGTTTATACAAAAATGGTAAATGATAATTATGTGATAATTTGCTTATATGTTGATGATATTCTTATATTCGGTACATGTTTAAATATTATAGAACGTACTAATTATTTTTGTCTATTACTTTGATATGAAAAATCTGGGTGAAGTGAATATGATATTGGGAATTAAAGTTACAAGGAGTGAAGATGATATACAGCTGTCTCAAGAACATTACGTGGAAAGACTTCTTAAAAAATTTGAATGTTGGGAGGTAACTCCTGTGGCCACTCCTTATGATACTAATTCTAAATTTTAAAAAAATAATGGTGACCCAATAGCTTAGTCTAAATATGCACGGATTATTGGGAGTCTTGATGCATTTAATGAATTTTACTAGGCATGATATAACCTATGTTGTGTGTAGACTGAGTAAATATACTCATAATTCCAATAATGAGCATTAGTTTGCATTAATGCGACTGATGAAATATTTGAGATGAACCATGAATTATGGTATCTTGTATAGTGTATTTCCTTCAACTTTAGAAGGGCATGGTGATGTAAATTAAATCTCTGATTCAAATGAGACAAGATCCACTAGTGGTTATGTGTTCACCCTTGGTGGTGGTGCAGTATCATGGAGATCAGCTAACCAGACGATCATTGTCAGATCAACTATGGAATCAGAGTTTGTGGATCTGGAGTTAGCTGGTACTGAGGCTGAATGGCTAGGAAATTTCTTAGCGAATATTCCTTTTAAAAAGGATGATCTGTCGCCTAATATTCATTTAAAAAGGGATGATCTGGTGCCTCTTGTGTATATACACTGTGATTGTTAGGTCACAATTGTTATTGCAAAGAATAAATCTTACAATGGTAAGAGCAGGCATATGAAATTGAGGCATGATGTTATTAAGCAATTCCCGAGAGATGGAACAATTTCATTAATTATGTGAAGTCAGAATTGAATTCGGTCGATTCACTGACTAAATCTGTGGGAAGAAAATTAATTCTTCAAACCTTAAAAGAGATGGGATTAAGGCCAATATGATTGTCAATAGAGATGGTAACCCAACCCATGTGATTGGAGATCTCATGAGGCAGTTCATATGGGTAATAACAAGTCGATATTGACCCCGTGCACTAACTGAGAGTGCTTGAACTGCTGCTAAAATGGAGGGATGAGTTACTAACTCTTAATGAATTCATAGTACTTATGGATGATGTATTTAAAGCAATGTACACTTGATGAATTCGCCTATATGAGAAGTGACCGTAGTCTCTAGAGCTCTCATGAATACCAAGCACACGCATGGCCCATTGACACAAAATCGCGTTGAACAATAAAATCACGGTCAAAATGTAATTGATAAAATCTCTGGCTTACAACAAAAATTATTTGGTTCATAAAAATATTATATTTCACCGATATTTCTTTAAGTTAAATTTTATTGGTGTAAGTTTGGTTCATAATCCAAAAGACACCAAATCTATTACATTTTGTCTATGCAAATCCAACAAGTTAAAACATTTTTTGCTATAAATTATTTTGAAATAATATAAGAATTGTAGAAAAATTATTTATTTATTTTAAAATAATTTATTATGTATTTAAAAATTCATTATAAAAGAATATTTGGAAAGTCATGAATTTTATAAAAAGAGAAAAAAAGGGAGTCATATATTTTAGTTGGAAAGGAGAGTAATTACAAATGCATGCATGCCTTCATTTTGTCACTTGAGCAACACTTATTAAGAATACATTGAGAATTATGTATATGATGGCCAGTTTGGATAGAAAGAAATGGGAGATGTTTCAAAGATAGATTCAATTCCATTCAAGGGTTAAATGAAATTATTAAGTATTTTTACTTTTTTTGGTGTAAATAACCTTGTATAGAAGAAGTAGATCAGATTGTAGAATAAATAGAAAATTTGTTATTACATTTTTTGGAGGTAGCCGGTATACCCTTAATGCTAAGGAATACAACTTTATCAATTTTATTTTTATTTTTTATCAAAAATAAAATGAATAAAATAGATAAAATTAATCATTAATTTTATAAATCGAATAAGTATTATTAAATATTTTAAAATAATAAATAAATAAAAATAAATGGAAAGAATATAAATAAGAAATCATCTACTTCTTTTTTTTTCTTCCTTCCCATTTTACTTATCCCAAATTTTCTAATTTGATTTTCATTTTACTTGTTATTTTTCACAAATTAAAAAGAAATAAATTTTTTTCCATGTTTTACCCATTAATTACTTTTTTTTTTCAAATTAAAATATAAATATCATTTAATAAGAATATTATACTAAACTAGTTATGTTATTAATTATTGTTTTAATCAACATGACAAGTTAAATTGGAATAAGTAAAATGAAACGAAGAAAATAATAAATAAATTATAAAATCGAGTATTAAACTTCACCAACAACGTAAAAGTTCATATACCCAACAAATAATTGAGCTACCCAAGTTTTTCCCTTGAAAATATTTTCCCACAAAAACATTTCCTTCCTACTAAATATTTCCAGTAAGTATTGAAATCTTGTTTATTTGTTATCACAATCAGTCCCCTAAAAGTTGATATTTTGAAGGAGAGAACAAACCCCCAACCAAAGCCCTCAACACCCTCCTCTTGTATTCACTTCCATTCCATCTGTTTTACTGGTTTTTCTCTATATACATATGCATTTTGGTGCCTCTCTTTGTATGTGGATGCATATAATTTGAACATGGCTCTTGTTCCTAGCCACCAACTATACCCAAGAACCACAATACTATCATACCTCAGCTACACTTCATCCACTCCCTTCAAGAAACCAATTTTTTTTCACACCCCACATGGTGTTTCCAATCAAGATTGCATTTGTATGAAGAACCCACCAAAAAGATCGAATTTTGTGGTGAAAAACAGTAGCAAAAGATGTTATTTAGCTACAATATCACCCAATGTTCATACCCCACATGGTGTTTTCAATCGAGATTGCAATTTTATGAAAAACCCACAAAAAAGTTCAATTTTTTTGGTGAAAAACAGTAGGATAAAACTGAATTTGGATAAAGATAGTGGTACTAGTGTATTGAGTAGTTCTTGGTTAGTTAAATGGAATGAAGCCCCACTTGATGTTGTCAATCAAGATTGTATTTTTATGAGAGCCCCACCAAAAAGATCAAATTTTGTGGTGAAAAACAGTAGCAAAAGATGGTGTTCTGGTACAATATCATCCAATTTGAAGCCTAAAGACAGTGGTACTAGTGTATGTAGTAGTTCTTGGTTAGGTAAATGGAACGAAACCAGTGATGAAATTAAGCTGAAAAGGCCCCAAATTGTGTTGAATTATAGGAATAGTAATGGATATACATCTGGTTCTGATTGTGAAGAAAGTAGTAGTGGTAGTACAATGGATAGAATTGTTGAGAAATTGAAGAAATTTGGGTATGCTGATGAGGCTACAGAGAAGGAGCGGAAGGTAAAGAGAAATGTTGAGAAAGGGTCTATTGAGGATATGTTTTTTGTTGAAGAAGGAATACTGCCAAATGTAAGAGGTGGATTTTCTGAAGAATTCCCATTTGGGGATGAGAATGTGGTTGCCAAAGATGGTGTAGTTAGATTTCCATGGGAAAAGCCAATGGTGAAGAATGAGGAGAGTAATTCAATGAGTAGTAGGAGTAGGACTCATTTGGCTGAGCTGACACTTCCTGCTTCTGAGCTCAGACGGTTGACGAATTTGGCTCTCCGGATAAAGAATAAGACAAGAATTACCGGTGCTGGTGTTACACAGCAAGTTGTAGAAACCATTCGCGAGAAGTGGAATACATCCGAGGTTGTCCGGTTGAAAGTGGAAGGTGCTCCTGCACTAAATATGAAGAGAATGCATGAGATTCTAGAGGTAACCCGCAGAGCTTCTTATTAAACTTTTCTTATATACTGCTTGTTATAAGTGTTATTTGCTTCAGTTTGTCTGTGATGTTTTGCTAGTCTGTTCTTTTTGGAGCATTTAGCTCCTATTCCTGTCTCAAATGAAGTGTAAACCATGAGCCCAAATTCCACACTTTTCTCCTGGTAACGGGAGTAGAAAAAAAAGTTCATGTCTGCATTCCAACTGAGCCAATTGAAGGTGCTTTTTGGTTTTAGTTAAGGGAAAAAGGAAGCATTTCAAGTGTATTTTTAGTTTTTGCTACTTCTTTAGAGGTAGAGGTATGGATTGCGTACATCTTACCCTCCCCAGACCTCACTATGTGGGAATACACTGGGTTTGTTGTTGTTGTTGTTGCTATACAGTTCAAAGGCTGTACTATACTAAGCATACGAAATAACGGTGTTTAGTTATTTGATTTATCTTGTATTCACTTTGCTTAATCATAGTCTTTTATCTTGTGTTGATTTTCTTCGGAGCAAAATGTGTGGAAGCGTTCTTGTAAGAGCCTTTATGGATGGCTCTCTCTTTAATTTTGCAGTATCTTTGAGATAAAAACTCCTGAGTGTATATTGACAATATTAGTGGTCTTTTGATGAGCGAAAAGTTTAGTTTTTGAAGCATTGTCTTCATATAATTCAGAATGAATATTGTCCTTATTCAGCTTTTGGTTTTCGCTGATTCATTTTTTCCCACGATTCAGAGAAAAACTGGTGGGCTAGTAATTTGGAGATCTGGCACTTCTGTGGCTCTTTACCGAGGTGTCAGTTATGAGACTCCATCTGAGCGAATGAAGAAGAGGATAATTAGAAGAGATGAGATTCGTCATAAGAACTCTCCAATAGTTGATGACGAAGGTAATCAAAGTCCTTCAGAAAGCAGTCTTTGCAATGATGTGGATTCCCTTCAAGCAGACTCTGCAAATACTTCTGAAGAGAACAAAAATATCGTTAGACAACAAGAAGTGAACTATGAAGATGTCGTAGACAAACTGTTGGATGGCTTGGGGCCTAGATATACAGATTGGCCAGGATCCAATCCACTTCCTGTAGATGCAGATTTACTTTCTGGTATAGTCCCTGGTTATCAGCCTCCTTTCAGAATTCTTCCATATGGGGTGAGATCTACTCTCGGGACAAAAGAAGCAACTGCTTTAAGAAGGCTTGCCAGAGTTCTACCTCCACATTTTGCTTTAGGTAGGCATTACTGGACTTATCAAAGTCATTTGGCTGTCTCAAAATATACTCTAAATATTATGTAGTTCAAGTATTCAGGTAGAAGCAGGCAGCATCAAGGTTTGGCATCAGCTATGGTTAAGCTGTGGCAAAGAAGTTCAATTGCAAAGATTGCTATAAAACGTGGCGTTCAGCTTACTACAAGTGAGAGAATGGCTGAGGATATTAAGGTAATAAAAGATAGTTTTGGTGTAGTTCTAAGCTTTATTCACAAAAGGGTGGTGTCGTACCATGCCTTCTAGTTGGTATTCTACTTCCATATAGCAGTAATTTACTTTCAAGTTGCGCTATGTTTGATCCAATTTAGGTCTACGAACAGTTGCTGAATCAAACAGTCACAGACAAGACAGAATTTCATTCCAAAAGAATAGGCAAACGATTAGAAGTAAATAAAGAAGCTTGAAATGCATATAGAATGAATGAATTATGCAATTTACCGAAATCTCAATGTCTCAAAAGTACATATTGCAATGATATTGCCTCAGAAGAACATATTACTATGGAATTGTGTGTTTGTCCAACAAAAAATGAGTTTGTTACAAGCAAACCTGGAAGATGATATGGAGATTATAGTTTTCTCAAATCCCACTAGAGTGTACTGAAAACAAGTTTTCTATATGACATTTCTGCTTTCTAGTATACTTTTGTAAATCTAGGATTTTGTTCTTTGTCACCTCTGTAGTGAACCATGGTTGCTGGAAGAAGAAAGTAACACAGGGTTGACTGGAAATATATATTACACATGGAAAGGTCATCACAAGTTTCATTTCACATTGAAACCATCCCACTATTATCAGAATGTTTTATTCATACTGAGTGTGGCGTTTTCTGCGATCTAGTTAAGAGTCAGATATTTTCTGTCAAAGACCAATATTTTTTGTATTAACTGAATGTTAATAGCATTGTAATGTAGCTTAATAATATTTATGTATTATTTGGTTTTGTTTCAGAAATTAACAGGAGGTGTGCTACTCTCTAGAAACAAGGACTTCTTGGTATTCTACAGAGGGAAAGATTTTTTGTCACCAGAGGTTGCAGAAGCCTTGTTGGAGAAGGAGAGATTGGCAAAGGCCTTGCAAGATGAAGAAGAGAAAGCTAGGCTACGAGCATCAGTCTCACTCACAGCAGGTGTTCAAACGATTTACTCTTCAAGGGCTGCTGGCACACTAGGAGAAACTTTGGATGCTGATGCTAGATGGGGGAAAAGGCTGGATGATAAGGACAAGGAAAATGTGATGCAAGAAGCAGAAATATTAAGGCATGCTAACCTGGTCAGGAAGCTCGAAAAGAAGCTTGCATTTGTAAGTTCTGCAAAAGTCGGGTTACTTTTATTAAAAACCTAAGCATTTTCATGATTTTAGGTGTTCCAGTTTGCTATTTGTAATATTGTCAGAATAGCTCATTTCAGATATGAATTGGTCAGTAACGTCTTCAGTGTGTAATATTTTGGAGGTTCAAGAGTTCAGTGCGAGTCATTAAAGCAAATGTACTTTTCAGGCTGAAAGGAAATTGATGAAAGCTGAGCGTGTCTTGTCAAAGGTGGAGGAAACTTTAAATCCGTTGGATAGGTGTGCAGAGCCTGACAGCTTAACAGATGAGGAGAGATTTATGTTTCGGAAGCTAGGACTGAGGATGAAAGCTTTCTTACTTTTGGGTATCATTCTTTCTTGGACTCAATTTTTTGTGCTTTAACGGCCAGAAAATGACATGATAAGCTCGTTTTTCAGGTAGGCGTGGAGTTTTTGATGGTACAGTGGAGAATATGCACTTGCATTGGAAGTATCGTGAATTGGTCAAAATCATGGTAAAGGCCAAGAATTTTGAACAAGTATCAAAAATTGCATTAGCCCTTGAAGCAGAGAGTGGGGGTGTCTTGGTTTCAGTGGACAAAGTGTCCAAAGGATATGCTATAATTGTATTCCGTGGCAAGGACTACAGTCGTCCACCTACCCTGAGGCCCAAAAATCTTTTAACCAAAAGAAAGGCACTGGCACGTTCAATAGAGCTTCAGAGACGCGAGGTACCTTCTCTGACCTTATTCCCTTGTCTTTGATAATGTTCTTTCACGTGCCAAGTACATGTGGTCTTCCTAGATTGAAAAGCAATCATAAGCATATTTGGTTTATGTTGCTTGAATCTGCTTCTGTAAGACTTACTATACATGTAACTTATAAGTTTTAAGCGTTGAAGAGATTTTGTGCTGATGTCAAGACTTTGCTGCTCTTTTTTAAACAGGCTCTTCTGCAACATATTTCAACAGTTCAAACAAGAGTTCGACAGCTTACAGCTGAAATTGTATGCTCTCTTTTCTACTCTAATTGATTCGTACATTAGTTAGTCATTTCTTGTTTCATTTAGATTTGAGTTGAACCTTTTCTCCCATTTATTTATGATGCTAGGAACAACTTGCTAGTGTGAAAGACTCTGGAAACGATGAACTATATGATAAGCTAGATTCTGCTTACTCTTCTGAAGATGAGGACAGTGAGGTTAGTTTCTCCATCTGGCATTTTAGCTTTACTTGATTGTTCAGTTTCTTTTTTCTTTAGATTGCACACGGAATATCATTTCTGTTTCTCGTTGTCAAGGAGCAGTTTAACCCAGATTTTTCTGTTGATGCACTACTCTGGCTAACGCCGAAACAACGCGTTAAGTTGGTGCCACCCTGGCTTAATCAAGTATTGAGGAATGTTTTGGCCTTGTTGGATCTTACGAGACCCATTAGATAAGTGGCATATGTTCCTTACTGAAAAAAATAGTGGCATACTTTCCTTTTTAAGTCCCTCAGTTACACCTCAATTCCAAATTATTTAGGATGAGCTATATGGATCTCTATCAATCCATGTAGATGAATTCCGAAATGGAAGTTGAAAAATTGATAAAGTTAATTAGTGAAGGCCTGGGGAGGTGCATTCAATCTCCTTTGAGCTTTCATCTTTTGTATAGTAGGCACATGTATCTCATTAAGTATAAATTATAGTAACAATTCAAGTTGTAAATTACTCAGAACTTTCAGAATCTAGTTTCTAGCATGTAATTCCTTTTAGTGGCAGTACATATAAAGCAATTCTATGCATCATTTTTTTTTTTGGGGTTTCCCACCCGATGTCCGGTACTAATCCGGATCGCGCACTGCAGGGCCCATTCTGAGGGTAGCGCTCCCAACAGGATTTTCTCCATACCCAGGGTTCGAACCCGAGACCTCTGGTTAAGGGTGGAGTAGTCCCACCACAACACTACAACCCATGTTGGTACTATGCATCATTATAAATTGCAAGTACTTTCAAACAAAGTTTGTAGAATCCCCGATCCTGGCAATGCTAGGAGGTGGATTGCTACTGTCTTTGATACCGTACCATCAATCGAACCTGTCCGGTATCAGGAGAAACTTGTACAAAAGGATGCCTTTATCTACAAATATATGCAGATTTTCTTGTCCATTGACGATTTTAATTGCTCAACTGTCAACACAATGCAAAATTACCATGGAAAATGTTCTGACAGTTTCAACTTCCTGCTTCACAATGTGCATAATAAAGATGGTGCCTTTCTTGATTTTAACCCTTTGTTTTTATTGTGAAATCACCTAACTCGGTTCATTAACAGGAGGAAGGGGATGAGGCATACATGGAGGTTTATGACAGTGATAACGATGTTGTCAATCGTAGTAATGATTCAGATGACACTACACATCCAGAAAGAGAGTTGCAGTATGTACATCAAAATGAATCAGAAAAAGAGCTTGTTTGAGTAATACTGTTCTTGAATCTCGACACTCCGCAAGGCATCAAAACACCCTTTCTAGGCATGTTTGTACAACTCAGGGAAGAAGAGCTAAGATGCAGCAGAACCGCAGTACTGGAGCAGCAGAACATGAAAAACAAAATATCTGACCTTGAGAATTTAATCATTGGACAGGTTCCATGTAATGCCTAAAACCTTACAGGTTGTGCTGTAAATTTAAGGCTTTTAGCTCCAAAAGAAGGGCAGGTTGGGGGTAACAGCTTCATTGAGCACTTCTGTACATATTTGTCAAGGAAATATAGCATTCTGTACATTTTCCCATTCATCCTTTTGATAATAAATAGGCAATTATGCTAATATTAGTTTTTTACTTCTTGCTACTGCCATTGGCTTTGATAAAAGACTTTTCGGTGCATACTATTGAAAAATTGAAAATCGACAAATCAAACCGAACACTCAAACCCAACTTAAGGGGTTAAAAGTTTTAGAAAGTGTGTAAGCAAGAATAAAATAACCACCAGATTTAAGATTAGTATTTATTTGTACTCAATGTTAAGTTATATCATCATGTCATGCATTTTAGGGATCACTAAGTTTGATCAAAATCAGCAAACCTCAAACTTCTGTCATGGTAATCCATGTTGACCCATGACAGATGCAAATTACAAGGATGATCCATGTTGATCCTCATACATGTACCTTTTTTTGGGGGTTAAAACACATGAACATATAATACGCAAGAAAGAATGAGCAATACAAAAAAGGTGATGAAGTCCCTTGGGATCTCTAGGCTTTGGATGTGAACAAATTGAACTAAAATACATGCACAAATACCAACTTCAAAAGCATTCTCAGCTTGCCTGCAATCAGATGAAACTGTGAAGACGAACTTCTCACTTGGAATAGAGCTCACCAGAAAAAGGAAAGGTTCAAGTACGTAAGCAAATAACTGGTAGTTGTCTGTGCCCATGGGTAGCTAGAAGAATAGTTGTCTTCTCACCCCGGTCGAGCCCCATAGGACATAGCAAGGTTCCTATTGGCTTCTTTTCGCTCTTCTTGCCCAGAAGAATAGTTTTCCTGATTAACTAGTCATGGATGGTCTTTGAAACCAAGGGAAGTCGAGAAGGTTTGGAGGCAACTCTGGAAGAAAACTCCATAAATTTTACAATAACCTGCATAATGTCAAAAGAATGAAATATCATCGTATCAAAAATCTCAAGAATGAAATTTCTCTTGGAAGGAAAGAATCACCACGACAACTCACCTTTAATCCTTTAATAGGATCCAACATTCTTTCAGTAAGTTCCTCAGAGATGATAAGATTTCATGATCATGTAAAGACAGAAGAGTCATTACGTGATTATTATTTTTTTTTTTTTTTTTAAGAGGGTAACAATTCGTTCTCTATTCCAACAATCAAACCTGCCACGACATGTTACAGGCTTCCATAATTACTATTGTAAGAGAGTAACAGGAAGATCTTCAACCCAATAGCAAAAACTTATAATGAGCCTAAAACATCCATAACTGATTCTAGATCTTCCATGTACTCCTGTTTACACCAAAAATGAAATAAAACTATGCAATCCATCTTCATCTTCTAAATCTTGTTGCAATTGTTCTGAAAGCATCTGAGATTTCTTTCATTCCACACGGACTACCAAATGCATGCAGGTATGATTTTCCATCTTTCTTTATGACCAGCGATACTAGCATAACTGCTCCAGATTTTCAGGGTCTGTACTATCCTCTTTGGCATCGCCCAGTTCAGTCCCTTCATGCTGAAGATTTTCACAAAAAGCTAGTGATCATACAGTGTAGAAATATCTTGGATTCAGATGACCACTTATCAACACGAATAGTTGAAAGGCGAACACTTATTTAAATGAAAGAACACCATGTTTCTGCACTTACAATATTAAGTAGAAGCGTAGAAGAAGTCTATACATTAGCCTTTCGATGGCCAGTCATAGAGATACAAGTATTTAAGTACGACTTAACTTTACATGCACGAGTAGATAAATTTTTTCCGCAAAAAGAAAATCAATTATAAGGAAATTGTACTCCAAATTCCAGTTGGTAGTTATACACCATAAATTATATGATAGTAGTAGTTTAAGGAGTCGTTTGGTACACGGCATGGGATATCCCTGGGTGTCTCTATATTTTCTCTTACCCGCGAGGGGTATTCTATCAATCTTATATAACATGTAAAGAGATTAAATTAAGTTTAAACCCGCTTAGACCCACAACCTGCCCCACCACACATTAGTTTTAAAAATTTTATTTCAACCCGCCCCGCCCCATTGCCATTCCTCACTGATTTGTTAGATTTTTCAAGTGTAAGATGTCATTTTCAAAAACCATACTAATAACAATAACATTTTCAATAACAATATGAATAACAACAGTAATGAAGGCGCAAATAAATACAAAAGTATCTAATAAACATTGAAATAAAAACTAAGCATAGTCAAAAAGTGAATGAAACACGAAATTTTGGGGGGAAAAACGGAACACAACAAACGGACACTTAAAATGAGGACAAAGGGAAAAAGGTGGCGGAAAGTCCTATGACACAACTTAGACATGCAAAACAGTAAAACACAGAGAAAATACATGGGACAACATGGACATACAAAACATTACTAATTAAAAGAGAGAGAAATTGGTCCTAGATCCTTGGATATTATTGTTGTGTTTTGGATCTTGAACAATAATATCGAAAGGAGAATCATCAAATAAACCCATTATATCATCATCAGTCCACTCTACAGGCTCAGACAATCTTGAATCTTATGGCAAGCCAATGGAGTAGTTTAGATGATGATTCATCGGCATTGATGCACCCATATTCATTACATGTTCCTCTTGTGGGGTCACTGGCGGAAACACTAGAGGAGACATTGAAGAAGAGATTACCGGAGGCAATGGAGGAACCATTGTTAGAAGTAAATATGAATCATCAAATAATGCCATTACATTAGCATTATTCCAGTCTATCTCTACAAACAATGCTAGAGCTAGTGTTGTAAAAGGCGAGCGCCTCATCGCCAATGGCGAATGGCGAGGCGAGCCTATGTCGCCTCTTCAATCCATGGCGTGGCGAAAATCAAAAGGCGACGCCTTTGTGAGAAAGGCGACGTGGCGAGGCGAGGCAAGGCGGCGAGAAAGGCGACGTCTTTCAATTGTTTTTAAAAAAATTAGGGTTTTAGGTATATAAGCTAATTTTAGGGTTTATTTACATATTTTAACATTACCAACTTACAAATTGGTGACTGCGGCTGCTACCATTCATCTCACAAGATTGATTCCGGCGACCAGTGACGAACTCCGGCGACTTTCGAAACTCCGGTAAGCAGTGATTTCTATTTTTTTTTCTTCTTTCTTCTCTTCTTAATCCAGCGACTGGATATGGCTTTTGGTGCTGTTAATTTATTTTTTCCTCTTTTTATCTTCTTTTTCTTCTATTTTCCGGCGGCCGGCATCATCTATAACAGTGAACTTGTGACATGCTCACATGCACTGTTACAGTGTTACTGTTATAACCAGTGGTAATATTAATATACTTATTATGTAATTTTTTTTTCTTATAACTTAATTTTTTTTAATAACTTATGTAGATTGTAGAATTATCATAGCATGATGGTAATATTAATATACTAATTAAATTATTTGATCATTAACATCTTTCAATTTCAATGGCGTCCCAATCTACTAGTAGCAAACAAAAGGACATAGGATGGAATTATGGTACACAAGGACCGACAAAAGATGCGGTGATTTGTAATTTTTGTCAACGTACCATGAATGGCGGCATTACTCGATTCAAACAACACTTGATAGGATATTGAATTGTTGAGTCATTTAAGTTCTAGACTTTTAGTATCTATATACTATATATTTTTAATTCTTGACTTGAAATATTTCCTAATATATTAGTGTTATTAAAATTTTTATCATTTATATATTATTTTAATTTTTTATATTAATTGTCGCCGTACATTCAAAAGGCGCTCGCCTCGCCGCTTGTCGCCTTTCACCGTCCAAAACACTGTTAGCTTTGATAGTTATTCATTGACACTGAACAACTACCAATGTCATTCGATGAAGGTTCCATTTTTGGTGTTGGAGGAAAAGATGGAGCAGAATCAGGGAAAGCCATCGGTAATGAAGGCATTGGACAAACCATTTGTTGAGGTTTTAAATAATATACTTTTGGAAACATTTGTGAAGATAACGATGAAAAATAAGGAACCCATAAGGAGTCCACAAGAGGAACCATTTGATGAGTCCTCAAATGAGCCGCCATATGAGACAATTGTTGGGGTACCTCAGTAGGAGTTAATGAAGCCATCGTAGGGACCACCCATACTGGAGCCACATCAGGGACCAATAGAGGAACTCTTAGCCCCTCGAAGTTGGTCCTACCAGGAAGCATCGATGGATCCACTAGAGAAGCCATCGATGCTGGACGGCCAACAGGGGTCAATGGAGGAGGAGAGGAGTCCACAGGAGGAACCATTTGAGAAGTCTTCAAATGAGCCGCCATATAAGATAATTGTCGGGGTACCTCAAGAGTAGTTGATGAAGGAACTATTGGGGGAGCGATCGTAGGGACCACCTATACTGGAGCCACACCAGGGACCAATAGTGGAGCAGTTAGCCCATCGAAGTTGGTCCCACCAGGAAGCACCGATGGATCCACCAGAGGAGCCATCGATGCTGGACGGCTAACAGGGGTCAATGGAGGAGAAATGGGTTTGTTTGAATGGGGATCAAATGGCATTGTTGTTGTGCGTTTCTGCGCCTAGGATTGACTCCTATTTGCAGGGGAAAATCAGATTTTGTAAATTTTGAATTAGTTTAAATTAAATTTCTTAGTTGTCAGTAGTAACTATTTGCCATGAAACTAAATGAAGGTTTAATTAGATACCAAGTTAGATGTTAGCATTCTTGAAATATACATTTAGTTTATGATTTTGGTCTTGACCTGACCAATTTTTTAAGTCAAACTTCTCATAATTCGAGAATAATTTAGTGTGTTTTAACTCTAAGTAAGTAGTATCTACAAAAGATGGTTATCGAGTAATAACAAATGTGTTTTGCTTACTCATTTTAGTTGTCAAGAGAGTTAAAAAGATTGTATATTTTAATTTATGTATAAAACTATTTTCTTAGTGCAATGCATACAAAATTAAAGATTGAGCAAGAGAACATTTTAAATATTAACTAAGAATTTTTGATATATCTATTCGATAATATTCAAATATGCACAAAAAAATGAAGTAATGATTAATTTTTTTTTTTTGAAAGGTAAAAATATTTATCAAATTTCAAATGGTGATATGTGTATGACTATAGTTATTGCACTACTTCAATTTTGGAAAAAGAACATATTTGATAGAAATTTTATGTTGCATTAAAAATTAATTCTTCCTTAAATTTAATTTGTTATTATTCGATACTCACCAATATGTCACTCGACTCATATTGAAAAAATTTAAATTAGTTTTGAGGCAAATCGATATAAAATGATTGCATAAAACACTAACTAAAACAATGTGTGTATACACATAGTGGGGAGTTACTCAAGAAGAGGAAGAATAATTAGTTGCAGATTATCTTACTAATTTTTATTAAATGAAAACAGACACTTTACTTTGATGAGATATACTCTCTTATGATAACTAAGTTAAATTTTAGTTATCTTGGTATTCATATTTTTAAGTTTTTCTGATCTTTTCTAGCTGATGTCTATCGAGATAAACCAAAGAGGAAAACAATTTCATTGAGTTTATATTATTGTTTTGTCGCACTAAGTTGAACGGTTAAAAGGCCATAATCCAAACCTAAATAGTGAATTTTCTTTCTCCGAATCAATTCTTAGTGTCAATCAATCAAGTTTCACTATCAAGAAAAGAATAAGTCTTGGCTTTTAATTTAGGTGAGGTTTGATTTCTTCATTTCCAGACCGTCATTTCATCTTCCCCTTATACATTATAAGAAAGTCTCTTAGTGTAAGCAAAGATGGAAGAGCACCCAAGGGTGTGGCCTAGTGGTCCAAGGAAGTGGGTTGAGCACCATGAGGTCTCACGTTCAATCCCCAACAGAGACAAACACTAGGTGATTTCTGTGGACAAGAGTTTGCTGTGGACAAGAGTTATGGTAGATGTTGTTGGTGGGAGATGACGGGTATCCCGTGGAATTAGTTAGGTGCACACAAGCTGGCTCGGATACCACGGTTATAAAAAAAAAAGGGGGGGGGAGAACA
Source organism: Capsicum annuum (assembly GCF_002878395.1). Classification (NCBI taxonomy): domain Eukaryota; kingdom Viridiplantae; phylum Streptophyta; class Magnoliopsida; order Solanales; family Solanaceae; genus Capsicum; species Capsicum annuum. Next base: position 16,616,146 of record NC_061113.1, on the reverse strand, counting down.
AACAATGACCACATATATAAGAGTTCAAGTTTGGTGCACTATTAGGGTAGATGTTCATGCTTTCAAGTTCACTCACATTTAGACATCCAAGCACCTGCTTTAGTAGATCGTATGAAAAGCCTCTTGAAAGAATGAATGACTTATTGTTTGCATTGGCTATAATAACAAAGGTAGTAGGGTTATGCAGGCAGCCTAAAAGAGTCATGCGGGTAGTTATATAACCAAGAAGCCTAGCATTTACTTGCAAAATCACTAAATCTCAGTTGCATAACCTAGGTAACCAATACTAGAATAGTTTATCTTAATATTTCCTCCTTTTTGTAGGGATGTGATTGTGACGCATTCATCAATTTTGATTTTTATTTCTAAAAATGTTTAACTGTGTTTAAGGATGTTTGTCAATTCATTGAATACAAAAAAGATTCTGCAGCTACCTATTCTTGAAAAAGTGTTGATTTAGAATAAATCTCTCCTTCTATGGCTGCAAAAGTTGTGCCAATATTTGCCCATAAGCATTTGACATTGAAGAGGAATAGAGCTAGAGTTCACAAACAATCTAGAAACTCAGACATAATTCAACAGGCTATAGGTAGTTGATTGGCTTCACAAATATGATTGCTTGTTTCGAACTTCTATATCCATTCTGTAATGGCATAATGTATTTAATGCTGACAAGTTTCAAGTAAAATAGATGTAAAGTTGCTATTTCCTTTCTAGCTCTCAATGTTGTAATCTTGTAGGATCACAGTGCTCTTAAAGCTACCAAACAATGTATGATTACTACTCTAAGAAACACGTAGTGATGACATGGGAAACCATTCAAAGGTAAATCCTACATTAACGTCTAAGCGGAAGATTAATCCTACATTAATATTTAAAATGTCCACTTGCTCAATCTTTAATTTTGAATACATTGCACTAAGAAAATAGTTTTATACATAAATTAAAATATACAATCTTTTTAACTCTCTTGGTGAATAAAATGAGTAAGCAAAACACATTTGTTATTATTCGATGACCATCTTTTGTAGATACTACTTAGAGTTAAAACACACTAAATTATTCTCGGATTATGGGAAGTTTGACTTACAAAATTGGTCAGGTCAAGACCAAAATCATAAACTAAATGTATATTTCAAAAATGATAACATCTAACTTGGTATCTAAATAAACCTTCATTTAGTTTCATGGCAAATAGGTACTATTGACAACTAAGAAATTTAATTTAAACTAATCCAAAATTTACAAAATCTAATTTACAAAATCTAATTTTCCCCTACAAATAGGAGTCAATCCTAGGAGCAGAAACGCACAACAATAATGTCATTTGATCCCCATTCAAACAAACCCATTTCTCCTCCTCCATTGACCCCTCCATTGACCCCTGTTAGCCGTCCAACATAGATGGCTCCTCTAGTGGATCCATCAGTGCTTCCCGGTGGGACCAACTTCGATGGGCTAACAACTCCTATATTGGTCACTGATGTGGCTCCAGTATGGGTGGTCCCTACGATGGCTCCACCAATAGTTCCTTCATCAACTACTACTGAGGTGCCCCGATAATTCTCATATGGCGGCTCATTTGATGACTCCTCAAATGGTTCCTCCTGTGGACTCCTCTTCTCCTCCATTGACCCCTATTGGCCGTCCCGCATCGATGGCTCCTCTAGTGGATCCATCGATGCTTCCTGGCGGGACCAACTTCGAGGGGCTAAAAGTTCCTGTATGGGTCCCTGATGTGACTCCAGTATGGGTGGTCCCTACGATGGGTCCATCAATAGTTCCTTCGTCAACTCCTATTGAGGTACCCCAAGAATTTTCTCATATGGCGGCTCATTTAAGGACTCCTCAAATGGTTCCTCTTGTGGACTTCTTGTGGGTTCCTACTTTTTCATCGTTATCTTCACAAATGTTTCCAGAAGTACATTATTTAAAACCTCTACAAATGTTTTGTCCAATGCTTTCATTAACGATGGATTTCCCAGTTTCTGCTCCATCTTTTCCTCCAACACCAAAAATGGAACCTTCAACGAATGACATTGGTAGTTATTCAATGTCAATGAATAACTATCAAAGCCAACAGGGTCCAGCATTGTCTGAAGAGATAGACTGGAATAATGCTAATGTAATGGCATTATTTTCCATGCATGCCTTGAATGGTTCATCGGGATTTAGGACTTTGAAGGTAGCTGATTATCATTCCAAAATGGAGTTGCATATCCTTATTGTTACTAGTAGTTCCCATAATTTCATTGACCCTGAGTTGGTTAGCAAATTGGGTTGCGAAGTGAAGCCTATCAAACCTGAAGTGGTGGTTGTTGCTAATGGTAGTATGCGAGTGAATAAAATGACAACTATTACCTGGTTACTTCAAGGGGCTGAGTTTTGTGCAGATTTCTTATTGCTTCCTCTTGGTTCTTGTGGAGTGGCGCTAGGAGTTCAGTGGTTACTCACACTAAGAGATATCAAATTGAACTTTAGGAAATTGACCATGGAGTTCTGGTATAAAGGGAAGAAACATGTACTCAGAGGTGCTAGTAATCAGGTGTTAACTCCGGGTGTAAGGAAATTAGCAAAACATTCAGAAAATCAGTCCCAACTGTGTATGATTCAGGTGGTGCCCCAAGGAAGTGAAGAAGCTATATGGCATCCCTCACAAGCTAACAAGAGTCAAGAAGATGATCCTGCATTACTTGAGGTATTGTCTGAATTTTCTTCAATATTTGAAGAGCCTATAGGTCTACCACCTCCTAGAGGGATATAAGACCATAGAATTGTGTTGCAACCTAGGGTTGAACCTATCAATAAAAAACCCTATAGATATCCTTTTGTGAAGAAGGACATTATTGAGGAAATAGTACAAATGATGGATCAAGACACTATTCAGCCTAGCTGCAGTCCCTTTGCATCACCTGTAGTTTTAGTAGGCAAAAAGGATGGGTCTTGGAGATTATGTGTTGACTATAAGGACTTGAACAAGTTCACTCTTAAAAACAAATTTCCTATTCCTATTACGTCTCTTTCTAGATTGTTTTTGTCTTGAGTCGGGGATCTATCGAAACCAAGCTCTCTATCTCACCCTTGAAGTAGAGGTAAGAACTGCATAAATTCTACCATCCCCAGACCCCCACTTTGTGGGAATACACTGAGCATGTCCTTGTAAATATTTAGGGAAAAAGAATATACGATGAGCTTAATTGATATGCAGAATTTTTCTCATCTAAAGTAGTTTTTGACTACAAATCTACAAGACAATCAATCTCAATTCAAATGGTGATATCACAGGGAATACTCCCAGTTGTAACATTAACTAAAAAGATACTTTTGTGCAAAGTTTTTGTGGAGTAAGATGTACGCAGACCTTAACCCTATCCGTGCAGGGTAGAGAAGTTGTTTCTAATAGATCCTCAACTTGAGAAAATGATTTTTCAGGCCAAGTTTGAAAGAAGTAGACAGAGTGAAAACCTATGATGAAAATATTGAAGAAATATACGTACCAATAGTAAAGTAGTAGAGATGACCATAGTGCAAGAAACAAAAACCAAGTAAAAGAAACAACAGTAGCAATAAAATTGAAGGACAAGATCTTGCTAGCATAATAATAACAATACTAGTAATAAAACATATAGGTCACTTTAGTGGCAACTGTTGAGAAAAAATCAGAAAAAATAAGAGATTACACACAGAAGAACACCAATAAACAAAATGAAATAAATAGAAAGTAAACAATGTGCAGGAACTAAATTTGAGCTATATACATAAACGTTGAATCATTGTTCAGCGCTCTCTCTAGAATTCCTCTCGCTCAATGGTCAATGCGAGTAGCAAAAGATCCTAGTTTTAGTACAGGAGACATCCCTCTAAAGGCACATCACGACCTACAGGAACACCGGCGAAATTTGGAAAAGCAAACTGATAAGAGTGATAGGCTTCAGTGCTTTTCAATTGGTTTGGTTAAAGCCATTTATATTTCATATTACAAATGAGTAGGCTTAAGATGCTACGCAACTCAAATTTATAAGCCTATCTACCGCAGAAGTGATACCAGTATTAAGAACGACCAAACAGATTAAGGTAATACTAAATGATAGAAAGCAGAGAATGATTCTTACTTGAAAGTACTTGCCAAATGAAAATAGAGGACATGCACTTTACTTTTAGTTTAATAATACATAATGAAGTCGATGAATATTAAGCTAAACTAACTTGTGCCTTTCAAGTTAATTCACTGAGCAACAAACTTAAAGACGTACATGAAAACAAAAACACCAAAGACATAGAGGTGTATGATTATAGAGAAATGTCAATCATGGTAAAAGAAATATATAAAATAATCTAAAATGTTGGTTCTTCACATGCCCATATTCTCTTTCCAGTGTATTTACCTTTTGGGGGATTAATCTTTCGTTTAGACGTTTATGTAGGATTTCCAATATGGTACTTCTATTTTCTGAATTCTTTTACTTTTTTATGATGCTTTTTATTTCTTTTGCCACATTGGAATCTCACAGAAATTGAAATCAAATTAAGATCTAATTTAGGATGTATCTCTTCAATTCATTAACCAACAAGTAGTAAGCAGAGTAAACTATTTTTGACACATACATTCACACAAAATCTAAGAATTCAGATTCTAGAGCTCATATTCTTTAAAAAGTATAGCCGAAAGAAGAGAAAAAACTCAAACAACTCTAAATTGAAAGTCATAAAAACGCTATTCAAATCATTTAGAAATAGTGTGTTGATAATTCAGATTCTAGAGTTCATTTTCTTTAAAAAGTATGGCAGAATGAAGAAAAATAAATTCAACAAACTCTAAATTGAAAGTCATAAAAACGCTATTCAAATCATTTAGAAACAGTGTGTTGACTGTAATATGAACGTAAAATCATACATTTGTACAGGCGATCTCAAAAATCATAAAAATCCTTCACTGTCGTTTTACAATAGTCGGAAATAAAAACCTTTTCTAAAAGTTTACTAACTTTATATGACCACTTTTAGCCTTTAGATTAAGCTAAGGAACTGGTTTACAAATCAAATGACAACAAGGAAAAAAGAAGAAAATAGACAACAAAAGTTGTCCGCGGTCTTGGGTGTTAAGTATCCCACATCGTAAAATGGATGGGTAATTGCTCTCCTTATATGGACTTGGGCAATCCTCCCCTCATGAGCTAACTTAAGTTTTATGCAAAGAAGGATAACCTAAAGCACTTCAAATTCCATGGCTCCTTACTTGATGTACAGAAATTCATGGAGGTGAACAAATTGACTAGTAACTCTATGTTCTTTACCTTTGTCTTTCCTTCAAGTGATGGACCTGGAATCAAGTCGCCTAGCTCGGGAGGATCGTTGAGAAGAATTATCCGATATATTTCAGAGTGTCTCATTCTGTGACGAAATAACCAATTAAAAGAGATCCCGCACTAAATAGAGTAACACCTGGCATTCAATACATTGGCGACAAACCATATTTTATCAAAATGACCTCCCTTTCTCATCCACAGAAGCTTCATCACATTCGATGTCTCAAGTGCTTTTAACAATCTCCCAAAAACCTATCAGAACAAAATTCATTGATCAAACTTCAGGGTTATGGAAAGTAACGACTTTAAGGAGAACATCAATGAATCTTAATCATTAGAGACTTCTTTCTTTTCGGCATTATATTATTCACCAAGCAATCAACATAAATGATAATCAAAGAACATGAATGATATGAAAAAGCAAAAATCTCAAATTAAGAAACATTTGGGGTTGTTCTGTATAGAGAAACAGAAAATGTTTTCTGATTTCCCATGTTGGGTAGATTAAAATTTTTAGAAAACATTTTTTTAAGAAAACACAACAACAACAACAACAACAAACCCAGTGTATTCCCACAAAGTAGGGTCTGCGGAGGGTAAGATGTACGCAGTCCATATTGCTACCTCCGAAGAAGTAGAGAGGTTGTTTCCAATAGACCCCCGGTTCAAGATAAAGAATAGTAAACAAGGGGATGTATGACATAACAGAAAGGGCATAAGAAATAATAAAATATAAATCAGAGAAATACAAAATACGAGCAATAAGGTAACACGAAATAAGAAAATAGGAACTAAGAAATTATGAATGGGGCACCCACCTAGAAGTAACAAATACTCACAAACCGGCTACACAAGATCCCTCCTGACGGCTTGCTACAACCCACACCCTCCCGCTATCCTTCTACCCTTATCTGCGACCTCCACACCTTCCTATCTAGGGTCATGTCCTTAAAAAACAAGTTCCTTAAAAAATGAAGCAAATAACTTACCTAATAAAAGTAGGGAAATGATCTCAATAATAGTCGACCAAATGTAGTTGCTTGGATTCAAAGTCGGGAATAAAAAGGAAACAGAAACATGCGAAATTGAGAATATGGGCTGAGATCACTCTAGTTTAGATGAGGCGCAAGGGTCGTGATGTTTCCATGTGGCATAGCGATTATAAATACCCCTCAAAGAGAGAGAAACACAAACGAACTGAATAGGTATTTTTCCACGTTTCATCTTCTTTCTGCTCTCTCTTCTTCTTCTCTTCTTCCTATTCTGAATCTATCTTTTTCTTCTATACTAAATGTCTCGGTCATCAATGGAGGGTCACTAGTTTCTATCATTTCCATTTTTGTTTTAGATTTCTTGCAATAGAGTTGTCGATTGCTTAATATAAACCGATAAATTGTCCCAAGAACTTTGATTCTATTAATTTTAGTTTAATTTCATTTAGCAAAAAGCCACAGGTTCAAGCCGTTGAAACAACCTCCGGCAGAAATACAAGGTAAGGCTACATACAATAAACCCTTAAGGGGTCGTTTGGTCCGTAGACTAAATTATCCCAAGATCATAACCCTAGGATTATAATTTCTAGATTATTTTATACCATATGGGAGGTGGTACAAAATAGTCGCATGGTCGATGGGATATGATGGGTATACCAAGACTAAGTTTGGTATTAGTTTTATACCATGTTTGATTGATTGTCTAAATTTATCCAAGAACTAATTTATACCATCAACCAAACAACAACAACAAAACACCCTGTGTATTCCCACAAAGTGGAGTCTGTGGTGGGGAGGGTAGAGTATATGCAGTCCATACCACCACTACCTTAAATGAAGTAGAGATATTGTTTCAGATAGACCCTCAACTCAAGGACAGATACAGTATAACCACAAAAAACATAAAAATAAACAACAAATAGGATAACACACCGCTAGATAATAAAAGAAATAAGACATCGGACAGAGTAATACTATAAACTATCCATTCGAGATCACAGACATCCTCAGAAAACTACCAACATGAAACTACACGCACAGATTCGCCTTTGTGTGAATAAATGGTTATTTCCGAAAAAACCTCAAGTCATATGCAACAAATCAAAGTGTTCACGAAAATGTATCAATAAACTGATCCCATCAACCAAACATGGGATAAAATTTATCCATGGATATCCCACCTTATACCTCCTACACCACAATCCCTTATGGTTCAGCCCTTCCCTGGACCCCGCTTCCATAGCAGGAAACAATTAGCAATTAGCAATTAGCCAGATCATAACAGAAAACAAGTGACATTCTACACATCTCCAAACCCCATTTCCCCTTCCCATATAATTTGTTTAAATTATATATAAATACTTTTTGAATAATATTTTTTATTTACATATCTAAAATAAGAAAATTGGAAATTCACTTAAACAAACGAAAAAAAAAAAAACTCACCAGCAAAGGTAGAAGGTACTGGAACGGAACATTGCAAAGGGAGGGGCGATGAGAGAGAAGAGTAGAGGGCTAAAACAAAAGCGTCGAATCAAAGTTTTCGCCCATATACGAAAGGGTCGGATTTCTTTTTTTTAAGACAAAAAAAATTTTAAAAAAAAACTATACGTTTTATTTATTGAATATATTTAAACGGAAAAGGATCATAAATAATCCTCATATATTGAAATTGATTCAAAAATATCCTCAGTCAATCTATTGAGCCAGAAATACTCTTTAAATATTAAAATTAGTTCAAAAATACTCCTCTATCTACCTTTATGGCTAAAAAATACCCTTACAACTAATCATTCTTTTAAATCTTAATTAAAAAATTTAAAAAAGATCCGAAATGCCCTTCAAGTATTGAAATTAGTTCAAAAATACACCTTCATCCACCTTTATTACTCAAAAATACCCTTGCAACTAATTTTTATAAAATCATGATTAAATTTTTTATTAAATGCATGACAATTTTCTATTGGTTGAAACTAAATTAATTAAAATGTTAAGCTCAATTTGGACTCAACTCAAACTATCCGATCCAAACCATACAAAATTAATCATAATTTTGATTAGTGAATGATGTGAAGTGTGTGGCGTGAAGTGGTCTCGCACGAAAAATGCACTTGCTAGTGGTGGCAAGACAATTTGATGTATATAAACAAAAGTAGTGACAACTATTTAGGAAAGAATGTAGTATTTTTTTTATACAAACTAAATGTGTCACGTAAAATGAAATGGAAGAAGTAACAAGATAGTATTGCCTAAGATGTGGCATAACCAATACATCTCAATTAGTTTTGCTTGCTAACACAGAGAAATATCAAACTAATATTATAATTAGGGGATAAAATTATTCACAACATTATATTAGACTGACAGATTCTAAGTCAACAAAATTCCTGCATTTGATAGCAAAAATTGCTCATACAATCAGGTAGTTTTAGTTGGGACAAATTTTATACGATTTTAGTCGGGTAGTTTGAGTTGGGTCCGAATTGAATTTAACATTTTAATTAATTTAGTTTCATCCAATAAAAAGATGTCACATAGTTAATAAAAGAGTAAATACATAATTACCCCCTGATGTTGTCCGAGATTTTTAAAAAGACACCTAAACTTTGAATTCGACCTATTACCCCATGATTCTTCTTTATTTCGTTGCAAACACACATTTTTCGCTGAATCTCAATCACAATAAAGAGAGTGAACACACGCACCAATCAGGTGCTGCCACGTGTTAAATAAGTTTAATTTCATATTTTTTTATTTTTATTAATAAAATTTTCCTTTTTATTTAATTTAACACCCCACCCTCTCTTCCCTCACCCCCCATCCATCCAGCAACTGCCCTCCCCCCTCCCCACGTCCAGCAACTGCCCTCTACTTCCACCCCCACCCCCCGTACAACACCCCCACCCAATCAACATCTCCCCTTAACCCCCACTCCGTCAGCATTTTCGTTCATTTTTTTTTAAATCACTTCAAAAAATAGTTTTATGAATGAATTGAGAGTTTTATGATTGAATTGAGTTTTAAAGATGGTTAAATGATATGATTTAACTGAAAATAGAGCTTTAATCATACGATTTTTTTTTTTTAAAAAAAAACTTAAATGGAGAAGCTTTAATGATGACATTGTGTTGAGGAGCTTTAATGGTGTTGAAGAAAATATTGTGTTGAAGAAGAAATGGTGGGTAGTTAAATGATATGATTTAATTGTAAAATGGAGCTTTAATGAATGATTTATTTTTTTTAAAAAAAAAAACTTCAATAGAGGAGCTTTAATGGTGAATTGAGTTGAAGAAGAAAGGGTGGGTGGATTGGAGGGCGGGGGTGCAGAAGGGGTAGGGATAATTTTAAAAAATAACTAAATATTAATTAAAAAAAAAATCAAAATTCGAGCCCTTTCACGCGCCTGTGGTGCGTGTATACACGCAGAGGGTCAAAATAATGTGTTTGCAACGAAATAAAGAAGAATCGTGGGGTAATAGATCGAAGTGAAAGTTTAGGTGTCTTTTTACAAATCTTGGACAAGATTAGGGGTAATTATGTATTTACTCTTAATAAAAAATTTAATTATGATTTTAAAAAATCATTAGTTAAAAGGATATTTTTGAGCCATAAAGGTGAATGGAGGGGTATTTTTGAATAAATTTTAATACTTGAATGACATTTCTAATTCTTTTTCGAATTTTAATTATAATTTTAAAAAATCATTAGTTGCAAGGATATTTCTGAGTCATAAAGGTGGATGGAAGGGTATTTTTGATCCAATTTCAATACTTGGAGGATATTTCTGGCTCAATAGATTAACGGGGATATTTTTGAACCGATTCCAATACTTTAAGGGTATTTCTGGTCCTTTTTCAATATTTAAATTATTGACTGCCTTAAAAATCAATCTTGTTATTTCAATGCATCGAGTATTTGTCATAATTTACCTGACAAGAAAATTGAATATAAATTCAAGAAGACGCGTAACAAACTAAAATATTTGTCACGTCATCTTTATTCCAATGGTAAGAAATTACTTTTTCCCGTAGTTTTAAAGTCTCACAGTCTTTTTTTTTTTTATTTAATCTCCCTTCTCCTTCATCATTTTAAAAATTTCTCAAAGTAATTTTCTTTCAATATGATTTATATACTTTAAATCAAACCCCTAATCAAAAGCGTAATCGAAATCTAGTATGAAAGACTAACTGAAAAAGACAAACTCATATTTTAACACAGGGAAAACAGACAAAAAACACATTTTTTTTTAGATAATAGCTTACTTGATCGAAGAAAATTCAACCCGAAATTAATATTCACTCAAAGCTTTGACTTTTCTCTATTTTGGAGCAGAGAAAAACTCAAATATTTCACCATTCTTTTTCACTAAAAGCTAGCGGCAAAACTTTTAGTGATTGACGGTGAGTGATTTTTGATACATAATAAATATGAAAGTGGGTTAGATATTTTTATCCACGTGGACATACACATAAATCGTTATTCCACTATGTATGTGCGCGTTTATTCGATTGTGGGACCACAGGGAGTACTTGATGTATTAAAATAACAAGTTTTGGAGAATTTTAAGGCAACCAATAATTTAAGTATTCACTAAATAAAACCTTACGAGTTTAGGGGGTTTTAAAACCTCTTCCATTTTTTTGAGTAATTTCCATGGACAGTCATTCATTTTTTTACAATTGCCTACAAATATCACTTTTGTTTTTTTTAGGACAAAAATATTACCCAATTATCCCTATTTTCCTCAAAAAAATATTTGACACTTTAGAAACATTTCTTCTCTCCTAGTTTGCATGACACGTCATTAATTTATATATATATATATATATGTAACTTATCAAACTTATTTAACTAAAACTTGATCTTATTTCTTTTTAAAAAATAAATACACATGATATGTTTATTATTGAAAAATAATTTAATTATATACTTTAAATTTTATATTTATTTTGTCTTTCTTACAAAAATAAAAAATTAATTGTATTTATTCTTTATTCAATATGAGAAAAATACATCACATGATAAAACTATTAGATAATCACACAACTTAAAGGAAAATAATTCCTCTGATAATGCAATGCACATTACTCATCAATGAAGTAGTTGATGTGTCCAAGTGTATACATAAAACTAAAGGGTTGAATTGTTTTATTTGGTACTTTTCAAATTTTTTAAAATTTATTTATTTCATCACTAAATAATATTTTTAAAACTCAAGGTATTTATATGAATTGGTACTAATTTAATATTTTTTTGTTATTTATTTTATATACTAAAGATTCTTAAAATGTAAAAGCAATGAAAATGATCACTTTCAGATTCTTATATACGTATCAAATATCGCTTGTTTTTTGTAAGTTTGGTATGAGGAAAGAATATAAATTGGTGTTTATTTATATAATAAGCTAAAATAGAGTATTATAAAAAAAAAAAAAATTGAAATTAAAAATAATAAATTTCTATTTTCTAAAGTTTTTGCCTATGTTAACTTTGCGGATTTACTTGATTTGCTTATGAAGTTTACTTGTGGAAAATTTGCAAGAAGAATTCATTTTTTTATTATCTTTTTATCAAAAAGTTCTTTCTTAAAATTTTGTAGGTGATCTACATATGAATTAAATTTTTCAGGTGATAATTACCTTTAAGATTTTTCTATTGAATTGTGTTTGACAAAAAAAATTCTAAGATTTTCTCCTTCAAATTTTGTTTTATAGAAAAATTTGTAGGTTTTCCATCGAATTAGTTTGGTTGAAAAACTTGTAGAGAATTAGATTACCGGTAAATTCTTTTGCAGATTTTTTTTAGAAAATAAAATATTACTATGTAATAGATTTTTCTTGTAGTTTATAAGACGTGGCTTTCAATAAATGAACTTGAAGAATTAAATAGGTTTATAATCAGGAAAATAAAAGATTTTAACAACATAGCATGCCAAGTAGGAGAGAATAAGGTTTTTGGAGTGTTAAGTATTTTTTGAGGAAAATAAGAATAGTTGGATGATATTCTTGTTCTAAAAGAAACAAAAATAATATTTATAGACAATTATAAAAACATAGGTGACTATCCATGAAAATTACTCCATTCTTTTTTAAACGAACGAAGTAAATGAAAAATAATTTTGAATGGGATTGGATGGATTATCATTTACAATTAGACCATATTGGGCCTGTTTTAGCAAAGTTTTGACTAATGTGTCTGGTTTGTCGAAACATTTTTGGGGGTTAAAAATGTTTATTTTTAAAGGTGAGTTTTTTTTTAAAAAAATGGGAGCTGTTTTTTAAAAAATTAAGAAAATAGTATTTCTAAAAAAAAATGGGAAAAAATGTAAATAACAGAAGACAAACATAAGCAACTTAAAAGCACTTGAAAGAAAGCTCGTCCTAATATTAATTGTTGCTCAAAAAAATATTCATCAAACACAAATTGATTTTCACAAAAAAAAAAAAAACTTTTTTAAAAAATATTTTTCAAGATAAGTCAATTTTAGAAGGTTAATCAAATAAAGTATGAAATTTCGTTTAAGCACGTTTTGATTTGCATTTTGAGGAGTTTAAATAAGTTCTAGTTGGGCAAAAACCTTTAAACGAGTTGTTGTTGGATTTTAAGCTTCAATCGCACACACAATATTTGATTGAGTTCAAACTAAATGATCAAGTCAAAAATATAACAGAGCTTTTAGAGCCAATGACGCTCTAAATAAAGTACGGATTCGGAGATGGATCTTCTAGTGGGTTTACGGGTTATGGGCTCGGGTTTTGGATTATATTTTAGGCTTATGAGATTGATTCATGTAGTGGGCTTAAATAGACGGATATTATTAGGACCCAACTCATCTGTTTGACACTTTTAATATAGTAAAACTTACATAAATCCCAATAAGTTTATTCTTAATTGTTCTTTATCTCTATTCTTTGCTAAATTATAAACAATCTCTTACTTTATAACTTTTGAACACATAATTTGCATTCGGATACATTATTTTGAAGTTGAGATACATAATTTTGAACTTAAGAATGTAACAGTTAATTACTCAATTTTTGCTCGAATACATAATTAGCATCCAGATACATAAGTTTGAAGTTGAGATACACAATTTTGATTAATGAGATACATTCATTGCTTAAACTATTTGGTAATTGGGGTGATTACTCGTAATAAAAAAGGATAAGGATCTTTTATAGTTTAGTAAAGATAAATTGTGGTGTTATGTAATTTTTTCTATTTTTTAAAATATTTCTTCTCTTCCAAGTAACACTAAATATAAGGTCTACGTAAAAATAAAAAATAAAAAATTGTGTCTATTTGTTTATTATTGGATATTTTATATTAGTTCTATGACCGAATAGTTCGAATTCGTTATTACTTGTATTCTTTTATTCTCTGGTTAAAACTCTAAACCTTTAATCGTAGGTGAAGATAATAGCACCTAAATAGTAACTCACTTTGATTTTTTTATTTCTCTTTAGGATAATTTTAAGATTAATTATTTCTTCTTTAGGAATCTCTTAAAAAAAAAAAAATTTAATTAGAATCCCTATTGGATCTCTAAATAATAACTCCAAATTTTAATTTTGTGCTTAAGTTTATCAATTAGCCTATTAAATTTTTCGCCAACCCAAAAATCATACCATATTTAAATAAATATATTCTTAAAAAGAATTGAAAAAAAAACTTTTCAACTAAGAGAAGATTTGATATATAGTTTTATTCTTTCAAACCTAAAATCCAAATACTTGACATATCATTTTATTCTTTTAACCTAAAACTCAAAAATTGAGAACCAAAAAGCGAATCGACAAGAATATAAAGATCAAAATTAACTTTTTCAAATTTTAATTAGTGCTTGTAATCCCAAGTTGTTAATTAAGAGATCACTGCTAATTACTTAATTTTGTTGTGATTACAGTATGAGAAAGGCTTATGATAAAACATATTGAAATAAATAAATAAATAAATAAATTTAGGACTTATAATATATTTGTGTGCATGCCGGTGGATGAATGGCGAGGACAAGATTATTAAAGGAATACACACCAAGGAGAATAATACCAATTGACTTAATTATTTTTTTCATGGAAGATTTATATGATCGTAATTAAAGAGCTTGATTAGAATTTAAAGTTCGAAATTAGTGTTTATATGTTTATATGTTGGGTTACATTTTATAGTGGAAGTTCTCTAAATCACTTCTTCCATAATAAAGTAGAAATAAAAAATAAAAATCAACTAAAAGCCAGTTTATTATTTATGTATTTTCTTCATGCTTTATGGGTTGGGTGACAAATTTTATGAGAAAGATATACATTACATGCAGATTACTTAATGTATAAGTCTAAAAGATATGGAGTTTAACTTGTCATGTAAGATTAATGTAACTAGATTTTACATAATCAAGTCACTAATAATATAAGATTAGGTAATTTTCCACAATTATATATTATAAGGTGGGAGCTAGTGGTATTTGTGGCGGAAGAAAAAAAAGTAAGATCGAGATGGTTAGAATATGTAAAAAAGATGTGTAAGAGGTGGGCTATTACATATTTTAGAAGAGGTAGAGGTAGATCGAAGAAGAGCGGAAGGGTGATTAGATAGTTCATGATACAATGGAAGGGTGATTAGATAGTTCATGATACATTTTCAGCTAAATTGAAGACCTAATTCTAGATAGAAATGTATGAAAGTCGATAAATATTAGGATAAAATAATAATAAGTAGTCGAGTGTTATAGTACTTTTATGTGGGAGAGACAAGGGTAGTCTCATCTTCTCGTCTTCTCCAGTATTAGTTAGCATTCTTTTAGAATTTCGTTCTTTAATTTTATACGATTACTTGTTGCTTCAATCATGATTTGAATTTACTTTTTTTGAGTCAAAGATCTATTAAAATTAGTCTCTCTATCCCCATAAAATAGAAGTAAGAATTGCATATATTTTATCTTCCTCAAATATAATTATGAAATTACATTAAAAATATTCTTATTGCTTATTTTTTAAAAAAATTGGGATAATGTGTCCAAATTTTACACTACACATGAGGTGTGCAGTCTTTTTGGAAAAAAAAAGAAAACTTTTCTTGATGAAATAATTTAACATAATCATTTACAATTTTGACTAGAAAAGTCTGCACAAGACGCTGTATTTTATTTTTATACTATATATTATGTACAAAAATAATAATATAAAAGACTGTAGTGGGTGGTCAAATTCATTTGACTCTTTTGTTTAATTTACTAGTATATCATTATTCATCAACATAAAGAAATATATATATCCTTCACATGCACTTTTTTATGGATAATACATACATATATACCATCAACAAAGAATTTCGGTAATCAGACCTTGAATTAAATTTCCTTAATATAAGAGTGATTTTTCCCTCAATATGAAACTTTTCAATGTGAATTTAAATTTAATCGAATTTCAATACGAATGAACTTCAAGAAATAATAAACAATCTTATCAATACACAAATATATAATTTCTCATATCAGACATCGAATGACAACCCAAAAATAAAATACACATATACCACTAGTAATTAACGCACATTGGATATGGTGGAATAATATATTAAAAGAGAGTCCACTTTGGTAGACAATTTCAAAATAATTGTACTTACTACATATTGACTTGTAGCATACTTGGTCCAGTTTAACTAATAATATTAAATAATCACTCTATGCTACTTAATTTTATAGTATATGATGATTAATAAATCATTCGCGCAAGATAGTGCTTGTAACTTTAAATTTTGAATTACATATATATACTTTACAGTTTACACTAAATATAAGATTGATTCTATATTTTAACTATAACATTGTATTCTAACCTAAAAGTGGACGGTTTCATCTAATACATTATTTTGTATAACAAAAATATCGTTTGTTCGATTTACTAGCTCTAATACACGACATGATGAGTGATTAACCTAACATTTTTTAACGAAAAATTACATCATATTTATGTATAAGAAAATTGTCAGATAAATATAGATGACAAATTACTTTTTACACGTACATTAAATTAATCTTGAATATCCTTATGGAATTTAATACAATTCATAACTTTCAACTAGCCTTTTTCTTTCTTTTTTTCTTAGAATCTTTCAACTAACTTCACTAACAAAATAAAGTATTCTAAAATAAACAACTTTTTACACATATATTAAATTAATCTTGAATATCCTTATCGAAATTTAATACAATTCGTAACTTTCAACTAACTTGTTTTGCTTATAATCTTTCAACTAACTTCTCTAAAGTATTCTAAAATAAACTAGAAAAGACAAGTTTAAACAGATTGCCTAAGTTTTCTTTTCGTGTTTATTCTATACTTCATGTTTCCATCCTCATTTATTTTGCATATTTTCTTAGTTTGTCTATCTTTTTTTTTTTGTGTAATTAAAAATAACTCAGTTTTAATATTCTTCTTCTTAATAAAATAACTTATAGCCACATAAATATCAAAAAATCTTTTAAATCACAAATTTCAAATTAATTCTTTTTTTTCCCTTAAATTCTTTGCCTAGTCAAATTATGATTGTTAGGGTTATTGCACTGATCTTTTTACCAAATTTAAGTTTTATATTTCTTAGGAGCAAAATAAAAGTAATACGATAATTACTTTTATTTTTTCTAAAAGAAAAATATAAAACTCTTCCATATTTGGCTAACCTCTTTTTTTGAGGAATGATTTTGGAACTCTATAAATAGAAGACCCCCCTCTCATACAGTAATAAAGTAGCATCCATAATGTAGTCGTTTAAAGAGTCTTGTTTAGAGATATTTCTCCCAACATGTTTTATGTTTTTTCAATAGGTTTTAAGTTTTTTTAATATTATTTTTAATATGTAGGTCGTTTGACCAAACCATATTAATAATATGTTCTTGATATTTGTTTTTCGTTGTCATCTGATTTATCGTCCCACATGACGCCCTCTCAATTTCGAACCCAACAATCATGCCACATAAATACTTTTTTTTTTCTTCGTCATATTTTGCATGGGAGATAATACTTCCAAAAGAAATTAAAATATCCAAAAACACAAGAAAAATATGTCACTAAAATCCTTAAATTGATGCATGCATGTGTAATTATCTTTATCTCTAAAAAAAAAAAAATCAAATAACATTCAAAAGTCAAGTTAATGAGTCCAAATTCAACACCAGTTGGAAGTATTGAGTTAGTAAAGATGTGGATTTTAGTACAATATTTATAAATTAAAATACTAAAAACTTTCCCAACAAGTAGTGGACTTTGACCAATTATTGAATTATAAGGAATTCACCAAGACCAATTAAATGACCAAGTATCACAACATTTGACCACATGGGTAAATTTATGAAACCATATGCTAAAATTCTTCCTCATTCACTCACCTATCAAACCATACATATATATATAGTAGTTAGAATAACCAACTTTTTTAAAAAATACCTGCAAAGGGAGAACTAAAAAGAGCTAATTAATAACATGGAAGAGTTTTTTCAAGTTTCTAATTGGTTTTGTGATGATGAAACTTATAATAATTTTGAGGTGAATCAAAGTGCTTTTGTGAGTTTTGAGAGCAAATTAAGTGAAGGATTTGGAGTTTATAGATATGGAAATGTATCGACGAATCATCGGAACATGAACAAGAGGG
>NC_061113.1:16582370-16595202 GCF_002878395.1 Capsicum annuum | reverse complement strand
ACTAAGAATGCGGCGCACGCATCTTTCTGAGATATTTTCAAGTAATTAAAGGATTGCAATAATGCACTTTGATAAATATTTTTAAAATTAATTTTTCACCGATTTAATATACGAGATATAGAGATATTATAGGTATATTAAAAATGAGCAAATTTAGGCCTTAACACGATTTTTCTAAATAATTTAAGTAAAGTATAAGTCAATAAAGCGACCGTGCTAGAACCACGGGACTCGAGGGGTGCCTCACACCTTCCCCTCGATTAACAGAATTCCTTACCCGGTCTTCTATTTTCGCAGATCAAAATAAAAGAGTCATTTTCTTTTGACTAGGGATTCAAAAAGGTGACTTGGAACACCATAACTCGATTCCAAGTGGAGACTTTGAAAATAATAAAAATAATCCCTATTTAATACCGTCAGTTTAATTGGAAAAACCCTTTGACCTCTACCTGAGAGCGAAAAAGGGGTGTGACATCACTAATACTGGGTCTACCATGCTTGACAGGCTTATATGAGATGGAGAACTCGGCCAGATAGTGGTCGATCATCTCAAGCTTGACTTCAATCTGATTGAATGTTTTTCCATTGTAAATTCCAATAATACTTCCAATCATTTCAGGAACGATGATCGTGTTCCTCAGGTGAGTCTTGACAGGCTCTGATTTTTCACCTGGTGGCGCCTCACGTTTCTGCATAAAAATTCTTCTATGAGTAAGTGCAGGTGAAAAAGAAAATATGTGCTGAGAGAAAACAAACACCGACAAGATATGGACGCATATCGACAAAAAGAAAATTGAATAAACCAAGAAACTATACATTTCAGCAACTTGGGAGTAGCGTAATACTTCCCCAGGATTACAGCTTTTTTCATGTGTTGAGAAAAATGTCTGTCATCTCTAATTCAAGTCCACTTATTATCATTACAAAATATTTTTAAAATGTATTTACATTACCGTGAATGTCTATCAAGATCTAATAAGATCTAGTTGATATTCCTTTAGTCAGAAACTAGGAGTATTTTTTCCTATAAATAGAGGGATTTTATTCATTTTATTCTCAATCAAGATGGTCTTGTTAGGGTTTTTGCTTTAATTTTCTTACCAAATTTAAGTTTTACTTTTCTTAGAAGAAAAATAAAAGTAATACCATAATTACTTTTATTTTTCCTAAAAGAAAAATATAAAACTTTTTCATATTTGGCAAACCTCTTTCTTGGGAAATGGTTTTGGAACTCTATAAATAGAATGTCCCCTTCTTATACCATAACACAAAAGTATCCATAATATAGTCGTTTAAAAAGTCTAGTTTAGAGGGAGATTTCTCCCATAGGTTTATACTTTTTCAAATAGTAGTTTTTAATATGTAGGTCGTTTGATCACCCATATCAATAATATTTTTTTAGTATTATATTTTCCTTTGTCACCTGATTTATCGTCTCATGACTTGAAAACTTTAAGCTTCCGCATGACTCTCTCTCGATTTCGAACCCAACAAGTGGTATTAGAGCCCACGGTTCAATGATTCGATGGTCCAATTGTTGAACAAAGTTGCAATCAATTTGATGATAATGCAAATATATGTCCAAAAGCTACATGTGGAGATGATTGTCAATCTTATTTTCAATAGTTTTGCTGTTACATATATGAAAAGAAAGGTTACTTTTAACCCTATAAAGGGCTCCAATATTTTTAACTCGAAAAAGGCTTATATACTTTTAAAACCCAAAAGCGCTATTTTTAAGTATGTCAAGCAGCAGTGATGAAGACTATGTGAAGAACAAAGGTTAAAGATTTGAAGAAGGCACATCAAGTGAAGAAAATCAAGCAAAAAAGGGAGATTTGTTAAGGCTTTTGTCCTGATATTCTTACCAAATTTAAGTTTTACTTTACTTAGAAGAAAAATAAAAGTAATACCATAATTACTTTTATTTTTCCTAAAAGGAAAATATAAAACTTTTTTATATTTGGCAAAACTCTTTCTTCGAGGAAAAGCTTTGGAACTCTATAAATAGAATGCCCCCTTCTCATACCATAACACAAAAGTATCCACAATGTAGTTGTTTAAAGAGTCTAGTTTAGAGGGAGATTTCTCCTATAGGTTTATGCTTTTTCAAATATTAATTTTTAATATGTAGGTCGTTTGACCACCCATATCAATAATATTTTTTTAGTGTTATATTTTCCTTTGTCATCTGATTTATCGTCTCATGATTTGCAAACTTTAAGCTTCCGCATGACACCCTCTCGATTTCGAACCCAACAGATCTGTCGTCCCTCAAGAGAAATAAAGAAGTCTCCCTCTTCTCTCTCTATTTATTCTTGTTGTTCTTTATTTATATTTCATAACACGTTATCATCACGAAACTGTCAAACAAGGTGAGATTATAAATCTAAAGATAATTTCAAGGTTAGTAATTCCTTATGTTATTTGCCTTTTGCTATTAATAATATAATTATTATTGAATTTGAGGAAAAATAATTGGTTTGTAACCATTTATGTTTTAAATTTATTTTTCAAGAACAATATTGTCAAAAGGGATGATAATATGTTGGGTTCAATTCCCATCGATTTATGTCTAAGGCGCCTTTATATGGAGAAAATATTGAGTTTGAATCTCAATACACCATATTGATGATATAATGATGGCTAAGGTAAAATAATGTCTATTTCATGAAAAATCATGAAACATGTCTCATTGAATATGCTCCATTCCCTGAAGTGAATGTGGTAGCAATGCTTAATATGTCTGAAAGAAGACAAGTATAGATATAAGCGTGAAGGGACAGTATAATAATAATTATCAAAAGTGATAATATTTTCACACTCTTATTATAACTATAAGATATGTTAGAGAAAAATTCTCTACATTATATGTATGCCTCGATTTTCTTCTGAAGTAACAAAATCATGAAAGAGATTATAAGCTATCAAAATTTGATAAACTTAAGACACAATTTATTTCATTCCTAGGGAATGAGAATTTCTATTGTTTCAATATAAATGTGCGCTTGATTGTGGTGGTATCATAACTCACCTCCGAAAGAGGCAAAATAATTGAGAAGTGTTATTTTGAAATCCACTTCCAAATTAGTAAATTCAAAAATTTATTCATGTAATATTAAATCTGAAATTTACTGAAGTAAAAAGATCATGTCATGGTAAACTTGGAGTTTACTAGTATAAAAGTTCATAAATTGACATGAACGATTGCTACATTCCAAAAATGCGCATATTGAGTATTAGACATATGTTGAAGAAATAGAAGATTCTTCAAGAATTGTTTATGTTGCTTGTTCTCATGACAAGTTGGTTGGACCAACTAATGTTGGAATTTGATCCCTCAAAATTTAAAAAATATAAAAGGTGAATATGGGTCCATTCACCTTTCATGTGAACTATTAAGGTACATCAATGTAAGATGATCACATGTGAGTTTATTGTCAACCTGCAGTTTGACATTCATAAAGTTGTTTGCTTAATAAAATTTAGTTAAGAACATAATTTTAAGATTGTGTAATCAAGACAATTCATCTTGATGGTGATGGTTTGGCATTGAATGCCTTCGATAAATAGCTAAACCATTGCTAATGAGAACAAAACTTCATGTGTTGTTCCAAAATATGATATGTTACATACAATAGCACTTGTATGATTAAACCAATAAATTATGATTATTTCTTCCCTCTCAATTGGTTCAAGGTCAGGAACCAACTATTCCATCTAATAGTTTTGATGTGCGGGTATACAATTAGTAAATATACCATGATGCACAAAGATGGAATCCTCAATGAAGATGGAGGATGTATGTAAGTTTTCCTAACATAAGGGGGAGATTATAAGCAGCTAAAAAATATGTTAGGGATTATCATCAGATCCTCATTCAAAAAATAATTGAAGTCAAATGTCGAAAATATCTCATATTTAAGCTGCAAGTTCTCCTATTTTGTGTCCCTGAAGGATAAAGTCTTTGCATGCATGAAGCAGGGTAGACCAATCGGTTCCAAATGAAATAATCCTTGAAAGAAATAAGAAGAAAATAATCATAATAAAAAGGCAATGTGATCTTGAAGAGCCTACAACATAGCACTTCATGAAATCTTATCATCAATAAGAAGGCAATGTGCTCTGTGAACCGACACGAAATGATATATCATCAATATCTTTGATACAATATTTGCACAATATTGTGAGAGATTACGAGGATCCGAATTCTACGTTTATTTAAGCATGCTGCCGTAGAAACATTTATCAAGTGACATGAAAGAATGCATCTTGGTAAGTGTAAAACTTATTTGATTTGCAGTCCAGACACTTGAAGATGTCACATATAAAATGTTGAATATCGTCACTTGACAAAATTTAAATAAACACTTTCTAAGGATTCAAAATGTTTGAAGCATATAAAAGTTTCTGGGAAACTTATTTAGAATTCTTATATTGTATAAGCTTATAGCTTGAAAATTATTGGAAATCTTGGAGAGTTTTCAAAAGAAACAGATTATTTGTTGACATGAAAAATATATCGAATTGAATTAGTTATGAAGTACCATATCCTAGTGCAAGTGGTACACTAGTGTATCTTGCAAATACTACAAGGCTTGATATAGCTTTTTCAGTCAATTTGTTAAGCAAGGCATATTTCTGTTCCTACTAGGAGACATCAAAATGGGATAAAATACATGAGTTTATTTTATTCTAAAGATTATAGTATCGATCTTATTGGTCATGCTGATATTGGGTACTTATTTGACCCGTATAAATCTCGATCTCAAACATGCAATGTGTTCAAATGTGGGGACACTGTAATATCTTGGAGATATACAAAGCAGTCTATCTAGCCAGTTTATTGAACCATGATAAGATAATAACTATTCATGAAGCCAGCCGAGAATGTGTATGGTTGAGATCCATCATACATCTCATTCAAGAAAAATATGGTTTGAAATGTGACAATGTACCTACAGTTTTATACCGTGATAATGCAGCATGCATATATAACATATATTAAGGGAGCATTTATAAAAGGAGAAAGAACGAAGCACACTTCATCAAAGTTTTTCTATACATAAGCTCCAAAAGAATGGTGATATTAACGTGCAACAAATTCGTTCAAGTGGCAATGTGGCTGATGCATTCACCAAGTTTCCTCCAACTGTAACTTTCAAGGAGATGGTCGCACAAGATCGGGATGCAAAGGTTCAAAGATTTTCTCATTTGGGGGAGTTGATAAGCATTGCACTCTTTTTCCCTTACGAGGTTTTGTCCCACTAGGTTTTTCTTGTAAGGTTTTTAATAAGGCAACCTATATTCGTATTGTTAGAGATGTGTACTCTTTTTCCTTCCCTAGATATTTTTTTCCACTGGGTTATCACGACCCAAATGGCCATGAGTGGCACCCACACTAATCTTTTTATGGGAGAACCATCTAAACCGAATCATTACCCAATCACTTAATCCATAATAAAATGATATTATCATAAAATCAACATAATAACAATAATCCAGTACTAATCATTATTAATACGGAAGTTAAACAAACTACTAACTAAAATTTTCAAGACCCAAAAATCATCGTACAAGAACTACTAACAAAGATCATGTCTAAAGAGATATCCAAAAATAAGGTAAATAAAGAATGTCTTGTTGTCTGAAAGAAGGACAAGAACAGATAAGATGACCCGTGGAAGCCTGGAGATGGAGTGCTCACCCTTGGATCAAGATCTGCTATCAAACTCTAGAGGTCATGTCGTGTTTGAGCCTCTAGAACACTTTCTGCACTCAACAAAAGAAGAGTACAGGGTAGTATCAGTATAAACCACTATGTACTAGTAGGTATCATAGGTCAACTTAATTTAATAACATGTACACAATATAAATCAAATAACAAGTAGACAGGCATCGTCACATAGCAAATATTCAATGAATTAATAATATAACAACAACAGGTCAAACAGTGCTCACAAACAAGTCACATAACCATCAAGAGTATCAACCATATTGTAAACATCCACAGAATCAACACAATATGTACACACATGCTATGGGACTTATTTTTTGCCCAAATAGTCATGACCTGCAAGGAACAATCTATGTTCATGTACCGTACCGACGTGGTACCCGATCCAACATATACATATCCGTACCAGCGTAGTATCCGATCCAACATATACATAACCGTACCGGCGTGGTACCCGATCCAACATATACATATCCGTACCAGCGTGGTACCCGATCCAACATATACATAACCGTACCAACGTGGTACCCGATCCAATATATACATATCCGTACCAGCGTGGTACCCAATCCAACATGTACATATCCGTACCGACGTGGTATCAAATCCAACATATACATATCTGTACCGGCGTAGTACCCGATCCAACATATACATATCCGTACCAGCGTGGTACCTGATCCAACATATATATATCCGTACCGGTGCGGTACTCGATCCAACATATACATATCCGTACCGGCGTGGTACCTGATCCAACATATACATATCCATACCACCATGGTACCCGATCCAACATATACATATCCGTACCGGCGTGGTACCCAATCCAACATATACATATCTGCACCGGTGTGGTACCCGATCCAATATATACATATCCGTACCGGCGTGGTACCCAATCCAACATATACATATCCGTATTGGCGTGGTACCCAATCTAACATATACATATCCGTACCGACACGATACTCGATCCAACATATACATATCTGTACCGACGCGGTACCCGATCCAACATATACATATCCGTACCGGCGTGGTACCCGATCCAACATGTACAAGTATTATCAATATCAAATTTACACAACCTCACAGCATACAACACAATGTACCAAGTTTACAAGTACACTTAAACTCATAAGACAATTCCATCAAGTAAATTTCCAATAATCATTTATACAAGTATTAACAATCCAAACATCAACAATTTCAAGCATGTTAGAATACCAATCAACAAGTATCCAATTTAGAAGAATACACACAATTAAATCGAGTCTCAACTCCAATTAAACCGTAACCTACCTCAGTCAAAGAATCCAAATGCAATTTAATTTGCAAGGGCCTTGCCCTTCCATAAAGCTTCCGAGGGGTCAACATCTGTTTAAATATATAACCCCATAAGAATATGAACTAGTTCATTGAATCTCAACTAAAACGAATCATTATTTAATCCCAATTTAAAAGTTCTTAATCTAAAAATCCTAAACTTAACACTTAAACTTTTAAAGTTGATGACTAATGAGAATCTGGTAATCCAACGATAAGCACGAAGAAAACCAGGACTCCAATCCTTTAAATGTTAAAACGTAACCCATGGCTACACAACAATTCACCATTAATTCATTAGGAAAATCATAATAAGGACAAAAAGGAATTCATTCAACATTATTTTGTATATATATAAAAAAAATTAATAAGGACAAATAAATAAATCATTGGCTAATTAGGTAGTAATCATTATGTTCACCAATTTACTAACTTATTAAATCATAAGCTAGAATAAATTGGTAGAAGCAGTCAATAATTTTGCTAACCTGATGCATCTTCGCCTTTTATTTTATTCTTCACTGAAAAAAATTTGAAACCCTATGTAGTAACCTTTGTGTCCCACTTCTCAAATTTTATGTTATTATTATTAAATAATAAATATGACAAACTCTCCACATATTTTGGCCCATTTAATTACAAATTTAAATTCATTATGTAAAATACCCAAGACTTTAAAGATCATCGAAATTTATCGGGACCTAGAAAAAAAATTCCAAATAATGACTTTTATCACTTCCGCACATCTCAAAATTTTATACTACTCATCCTGTGGATCATAAATTCACATACATAACTACGGAAAGATCTAAAATAGGGAAGATTAGAAAATTTAATAAATGACCGAGAGGGTCGTTACATCAGATACCAATTAAACAATCGTTTGTTCCCGAAAGGGCAAACAAGCGACAAGAAATGAAACTAAAGAATTACCTTACTCATAAAAAAGATGTGGATACTTGCTACGCAAATCTGCTTCGATCTCCTAAGTGGCCTCCTTAATTGGACGATTCTTCCATTGGACCTTCACAGACGCAATCTCCTTAGTCCTCAACTTACAAACAACCAAATACCTAGCCTAACCTATGCGTACCCCCACCGCCCAGACTCAAAAGGTTCAATTAGTATATAATAACACAAGGCATATTCTTCACCCATATATATGGAACCGTCCTATACCGGCTGATAAATATAGGTGCATATTGGTGATAGGCAATGCGCATGCAAGAATGAATGCAAAGTACACAATTAATATCACAACTCGTCATAACTGTCCTCACCAGGACCATCATATCATAATCAACCTCCGGCTTTGCCAGATATCAACACATCATTAGTGGTATCATCCGGCCTTATCGGGTATCACCATATCATCATAGTAGTCATTACCGAATAACCTACACTAAAATGCTCATTAAAAAAATAGACACGTCACCATAGAATATCCATATAGTCAATACTTCTCAACTACTCGTTATTAGCTAACCAACACTTACTATAATAGAATCACTAGTTTGCTAGTCATAACATAACCTCTAGTTATTAGCTTAAACATTATCCTTCACATAATCCTTATTCACAGGATAGCAACTACCCACTATTTATTTAATAGCCAACATCCAACATCTAGTCAAGGTTCATCATTAGACCAAAACCATCATTTATTCACCATTCATTATTAACAACTAATCATCCTATATCCATTAATCATTACTAGACAACACATTACTACTTGTCATCTAACCATCTCTTATTAACTAACACCATTCATTATCTAACCATCATTTACCAACTAATCCTTCCTTAACTATTCATTGTTAACAACTAGTCACCTCTTATTACCAACATCTCTTATTACCTAGCCTCATTAACACACAACTCTTCGTTTATCGACTAATCAACATCACGAACTTAGTTATCAATACCAACTAATATTCACCTATGTTAGGTCAGACCTCATCATAAGTCATACATTAACCATCACTAGTTATCATGTTTCAACTGAGCAAGATTCATTAACTAATACATCAGATTCTTTGCCATCACCAGTATCCAATCAATAAAGTCGTAAGTAACATACCACATCTTCCTCCGTCCCATACCAGAGAGATGTTAAACAAACATAAATGTATTCATAAAATGTCATCGTATCCTTTACAATGATAAGCACTCCTAGGATATTTAATCATTATCATAACACAACCCTTGGTCCATTAATTTATACGAAATAGTCATAATATCATAATCACAGCCTTAGGCCCATATACATATCCGAAACTCATATTGGTAATTATATTTATAAGCCATAGAATATCTCTAATCATCTCACATATAGGAGATATCTCACATATTGGAGGCATAATATAGATAGACATGTAATCGTCTATAGGATATCTTATATCGATAGGTCATACATCATGACTACGAGGAATATCACCTTCCTAGGCCAATTTGCATATCTAAGAGAAAATAACATCTTTTTAGGCCAATCATCAAGTCTAAGAGAAAATAGCAGCTCTATAGGCCACATAATGTATCTAGAAGTAATATCATCTCTAAATTCCCATTATCACTTCAGAAAGAAGTATCATAACTACAACTCAAAGCCATAATTCGGGAACATCAATAAGCCTCATCTATGTCTACATCCTCAACTAAGTCCACGGGACTTAACACAAGTTTAGGCCTAAGTGGGCCAGACTTCTAATCCTCAATTTCCATAATTAGGCACACTATGCCCCAAACTAGGCTAAGGTATCTATTTTACCTTCTAGATATAAAGTAAGCCATATTAAAGCCTAAGATAGCAACTTCGATTAAATACAGGGGTACTCAAGTCAACTCTATCCAACTTACGATTTCAAGACTACCACACTGGCCCAATAAGGCTAAATATACAAACCATGCTTCAAATACCAAAACCACATCCCAAACATAGGTTTACATCATAACCATGCTACAACTAATCTAAACTAGAGAGGAAAAGCAATAGGATTCAAAAAGGTATAAACATGTCATTTTATGGGTCCCAAGCCCGCATCTAAACTCCATATATCAACAATCGAGGCCAAGTCATCCTACTCATAATCAAGCCTAATATCTATATTCACACACAACATATATCACACATCATTTATGAAGAAAAGTAGACAGAAAACTACCAGAACCCACACTTAGAAAACTTCGCATCAAGTTTTTTTCTTCTTTTAACAAACCCAAAATAATCCTTAAGTGATTCTTGTGTTCCTTTTTACTCTTAGAATAAATCGAAACATCATCAATAAATACAATCACGAAAGAATTTAAGTAGGGTTTAAATTCTCATTCATCAAACTCATAAAAGCAGTTGGGGCATTGGTCAGCCCGAACGATATCACAAGAAACTCATAGTGCCCATACCGGATTTGAAAAGCAGTCTTAGGAATATCGTCAGGATAAATCTTAAGCAGATGATACCCGAGTTTAAATCAATCTTAGAAAATACGGATGCACCCTGCAAGTGGTCAAATAAATCATCGATAAGAGGCAAAGGATACTTATTACAGAACTTAACTTGTTCAACTGCCTATAGTCTATACACATATAAAGACTACCATCCTTCTTCTTCATAAACAAGATAGGAGCACCCTATGGAGAGACAGTTAGACGAATAAAACCCTTACACAACAAATCCTGCAACTAAGCCTTTAGCTCCCTCAACTCAGTCTGAGCCATCCTATAAGGGGAATAGAAATAGGATGAGTACCTAGCTCTAGATCAATATAGAAACTAATGTCACAGCTGGTGACATACCAGGCAAATCCTCAGAAAAAACCTCTTGGAACTCACACACTACAGAAACTGACTCAATAGATAAGACCTCTACTGAAGTTTCCCGAAGATGTGCTAGGAAAGCCAAACAAAATAAATCGATTATAGGTCATTGATAGTCTCATCACCAATATCACATTCCAGACAAGTCATCGATCAAATTCTATAGGTATCAACAACCTTTACTAGTTTTTGTCACTTCTATTTAAAACTCATTATTTTGCCAAGCATTAAGAATTCGTTCACATAAGGAACTCAAAGATAATGTCACTTAGCTAGTCCTCACAAGGAACCCATTATAATTTCAATAATAGAACTGCACAAAAATTCTAAATACGGTCTCAATGGCCGGACCACACAAGGATCCCCAAATAATATCAAATAATCGAACTACACAAGGATCCATCCACAATATCATTAACAAGAACCTCTCATTACGGAAAACACATATCACCTTAGTTTTTTATTCATGTCACTTTTTCACCATCTTTTCTTGACATCATATTCCCATATCATCCTCTCAATTCTCATACCATCAATCTCATCAGTGTAATAGTACCAAGAATAAGTAAGCACCATAGAATTTTTAGTTTCACAATAACAAGAAATCAAATAATCCCATCACATTTATCAACAAAAATAACTTGGTCAATTTTCATCACTTAACAAAAAAATAATTCACAACAATGACAAAATTCTAGCAACACAAGTTTAGCCATATATCAAACACAAGTAATCAATAAGTTCATAACTTTCACAAGTCTTTACCTATTAACAATAACTTTTAGACCTTATTAACAGATACCAATTGAAATCTCCTAGATTTTTATTCATAATTATTAAGATACCAATTAGATTTGTCTAGATATCAATCGGATTCAATCAAGTAGTCCAAGATTAGGACGGTATGATGGAGAGAAAGAAAGGAAAATGACTTCTACATGCCTCATAGCCTTACGAAGATTGGGTGTGGGGCCCTACACACTAATCTATGAAACTCTACTTGACATTACTCTTATTAACAGATACCAATTGGAATCTCCAGATACCAATTATTTCAAGTAATAGCATGTAAGAAAGAAGAATTTGAATTTTTCTAGTGTCCTGTAGCCTCTCAAAGAAAAGTACAGACGTTTCTGTACCGTTCCGCAAGACTCTACTAGACATGTTCTTGTACAACGAGATCGACAAACCTAGGGCTCTAATACCAACTTCGCCACAGCCCAAATGTCCATAAGTGGCATCCACACTAATCTTTCTATGGGAGAACCATCTAAACCGAATCATACCCAATCACTTAATCCATATTAAGATGATATTGTCATAAAATCAATATAATAACAATAATTCAGTACTAATCATTATTAATGCGAAAGTCAAACAAACTACTTAATAAAATTCTCAAGACCCGAAAGACATAGAACTACTAACAAAGATCATGTCTAAAAAGATATCCAAAAATAAAGTAAATAAAGAATGTCTCGTTGTCCGAAAGATGGATAAGAACATATAAGATGACCCGTGGCAGCCTGGAGATGGAGTGCTCACCCTTGGATCAAGATCTGCTATCAAACTCTAGAGGTGAGGTTATGTCTGAGCCTCTAGAACACTTTTTTGCACTCAACAAAAGAAGAGTACAGGGTAGTATCAGTACAAACCACTATGTACTGGTAGGTATCATAGGTCAACTCAATTTAATAGCATGTACACAACATAAATCAAATAACAAGTAGATCACAGGCATTGTCGCATAGCAAATATTCAATAAATTAATAATATAACAACAACAGGTCAAACAATGCTCACAAACAAGTCACATAACCATCAAGAGTATCAACCATATTGTAAACATCCACAGAATCAACACAATATGTACACATATGCTATGGGACTTATTTTTTGCCCAAATAGTCATGACCTGCAGGGAACAATCTATGTTTATGTACCGTACCGACG
>NC_061113.1:16552455-16579370 GCF_002878395.1 Capsicum annuum | reverse complement strand
GAGAAGAATGCTATAGTCCAAACAGCAGCAAGAAGAATTGAAGAGTTGCAAAAATACAAAGAAATTTTAAAGAAGAGAAATGATGAACTTGAGATGATGATTTTACCAGAAAAAGATAGTAATAAAATTTCATCTTGTAATTAGTTGAAGCCAATATTTGGAACTTGAGATTCTTTGAAGATAACTTTTCAAAAACAGGTCAAATTTCATGTATAAACAATATTTTTGAATTGTTTTTAAAATATAAATGAATATAAATGAAACTAAGCTACTAATATTTAAAGTCATTGTTCTAGAGTTAAAAATTCGTAATATTTAAATCATAAATCCACCTCTATTTTGAAACTCAGAACTCAATTATTAAAACTTAAAAAATATTGCTCTAGATTTAAAGTTCGTAATATTTAAATTATAAATCCACCTCTATTGCTCTATGAAAATTGCTGATTTTATTTGAGTGATAGCATAATTTAAATTGTTTTGTCTTATATATAGTATAATGCTTTATTCTTGTAAAATATTATCGACAATAATTTCAACAAATAGACAAACTTAGTAAAAAACACCTCATCCTCTTTTGAGGACCTTTTTTGCACACATTTTCCTTTTTTAATGCATCTAAAAAGAATCTTTAGCCATAATTTACCATTAAATTTCACCAACATGAGTTGTGGTGTAGTAGTGAGACTATTTCATCCTTAATTAGAAGTCATGGATTTGAGCTTAGATATGGAGAAAATCCTATTGGGAGCGTCACCTCTAAAATGGGTCTTACAATGTGCGATCCGAATTAATCGAAACTCCAATGCGGATATCGGACACTGAGTAGGAAAAAAAAACATTAAATTTCTCATTTCATCTTCATTAAAATGATGTTTAGTCGCACAAATGATGAGACAGAAAAAGCAGTGCAAAATACTTTATTTGAAGCTGAAAGGAACTTTGGTGCCCATTGGTATTATTAGCCAAATATTTACTTGCTCATTTTAAGCCACACAATGAATGCAACTTGTAATAACCAAGAAAATTTGGCTGTCTCATTCGACCTGAAGGACTTTCCCCTCTTCTTTCTCCTATTTTTACTTTTATCTACCTTTCAATGCATCAAATTGTTAGTCCTTTTATGTATCTTTTTGTTGTATCTAGAGGACCTTGATTCATTAATTTTTTTTTAATAAATAAAGGGATGATGATAATTTTGATTTGTTAATTATTGGTAAATTTCTATATTATCTTGAGTGTCTGAATTGACTTATTTTTAAGTGTTTTTAGGTTTTTAATATTATTTTAATTTTTAAAGGTGCTTAGCGAAGGCATAAAATATTTTTAAACACTTTATTTTAGACCTAAAAAAAATAAATCAAAAGCCAAAAGTAGATGGCCTTGACCTTTTAACTTATAAATCACTTAAACAAGGCTAATTCAAATATTTAACTTTGGGTTTATTAAATGATGTAACGGATATAATCTGTTAAATTTGCGAAAATCAATAGGAAATAAAAAATAATAGTACCACGTTTAACCAAATATCACAAGGACTTTAATCAAATTTTGTCCATATTTATGGGATTAAAAGCACAAATTTTTCAAAAATAAAATATACATGTGTTATAGTGATGAACCCTTTTGGGATTATCTGATTAAACATCAACATCAAGTACTGAATAATTTTAAAATTGAAACCAATATTAAACAGAACAGCATATCATGAACAAATGAAAACTTGTTTTCAGCAAAGCACAAGAGTTGTACAGCAACAAATGTTTCGAATAAACCGTAACTCGAATCAAAATTGTTTTAAAGAAAAGGACTCAGACAAGGCTAGAAAAGAAGAAAGAGCAGACATCGGTAGGCAAATCATTTGAGCGGTATGAACCTAGATGAGTGAGTAGCACCAATACCGGGTCTACCGTGCTTGACAGGCTTATATGAGATAGAGAATTCGGCCAGATAGTGGCCGATCATCTCGGGCTTAACTTCAATCTGATTGAAAGTTTTCCCATTGTAAATTCCAATAATACTTCCAATCATTTCAGGAACGATGATCATGTTCCTCAGGTGAGTCTTGACAGGCTCTGGCTTTTCACCTGGTGGAGCCTCACGTTTCTGCATAAAAATTGCTTCTATGAGTTTGTACAGGTGAAAAAGAAATATCTGCTGAGAGAAAACAAATACCGACAAGATATGGAGGCATATCGACAAGATATGGAGGCATATCGACAAAAAGATTACTGAATAAACCATGAAACCATCACACGTACATCCCCAGGATTGCAGCTTTTTTCATGTGTTGAGAAAAATGTCCATCTTTTATTCAAGTCCACTTATCATCATCACAGAATATTTTAACCAAGAGATCTTACTAGTAGTGTTTCTAAACTAATCTTTGTCTACATGAGCAATCAATCATATACACTAACAAATATAGGTCAGGTTTTAGATTAAAGAGTTCTGTTGTGTACTATTGATTCTAGTATGTTATGTTCAACCCAACAACAATGGCCTACCCAAAGGTTGATGGAGATCTATATTCTAAACCAACTTGTTTAGTAAAAATTCAACACTAAAAGATTTCACCCTAAGTCGAGCATTTCCGATAGCACTTAGAAGATCAAAATGACAAATTTTACTTTCAAGTACACAGCTCAAACTTGGTACTGTGGGGACCTTTAGGATGAATATCAAAGTTGATAGAAGTCAAATATTAACATGTAAACAGGCAAGATTGAAACAAGAATTCCAAAACACGACGTGCACAAATCATTTCATAATATTTAGACTACCATTTCTTCTCAACTGTGATATTCATTTAAAGTGCCATTCAAAGACATGAAACTTCAGACTGATCAACTAAAGTAAGAAATCTACTTTCAGTTTTGACTGCCGTCCTTTGTTTATACAGTATAACCAAATCGATTGACTTCAGTGTTAGGAAAGATTCCACTTCATAAAATACTAATTCATAAAGCAAATGTTACAAAAGCAATAGGCAGAAATAGTTACAGACTGATATACAATTTTTTTGATAAGGAAGTTACAGACTGATATATCCATACCATAAAAGGATAATTCCGGGGGTGGGGGGTGGGGGTGGGGTGTTCAACACACCAATGATATTAAAAACACAAACAAGTAGAGCACAAATATTCATATGCATACCGCCTTTCGCAGCTTCTTGATCAACGCCATAGGCTTCCTCTTCAAACCTCTCTGAAACCTGCATTAAATCAAATCTAGAAAATAAGACCAGAAGTCCTGACAAAAAATTAAAACAGATCCAACGAGTCTGTTTGGCATCAACACATAAGGTATGATTAACATAATCTTAAGTCTCAGATATACACTGATATAAGCTATACATACTGACAACATAAGGATTGTTTACCATATACATGAGATTCATAAAACAATTACTCACTCAGTCCCAGAGGCAGACCCACGTGCTAGAGTGGGGTGCATGTACACCCGTTAAGATCGGAAAAAATTCTATACATGTACACGCCTTAAGAAACTAATATAAAATTAATGTGCACCGTGTAGAACACCATTGCACTTTTGGGCGCATTGATTCTAGCTGATGTTTCCCGCAAAGGACACCCAAGATCGAATCCAACGGTCATGTTTCCTTTGCTATTTTTTTGTTTTATTAATTTTAACAACAAAAATGGTAGTAAGGATTCGAACCTGTGGCTTCTTGTTTACGTAATACACCCTTTACCACTGGGCTACTGCACTCATCAACTTCTATAGAGTTAAAGGTTTATTTATTACCCTAAAACCCATATTTGGCCTATACATTTGTATTTTGGTCCTTGATTAAGCCTCTACTGACCAGTCAGAAAGACACGGCACTATCCCTCAGTCGCCATTGGAAGATTCTCGAGTGCTTGTGTTAAGATAATGGTGCACCCACGCTCTTCAAATCCTGGGTTCGCCTCTGCTCTTTCCGTTCTATAATGGAGAATTATTCTTGGATTCAAATATTTATTCCTTTAACTACGATTTTTAAAACGTGTATGAAAGAAGTCTTTTTCTGGTAGGTAAAATTTTAATTACCAAATAGCTTTACAAAAAGAAAATTGGACTTTGACAAACAGCCCCAAACCTTGCTCATTACCATAGTCCATAATCACCACTTATCTCTATCTAAACTTCAGCTATCATGCTTAGGGTATACATTACGTTCTTGCAGCCTACTAACTATCTAGGTTGACAGGATCCTCTACCATGCACGTCTTGAAGAACTAACTTACGACTTATAATTATAAAGAAGAAAATCACATTCTAGAACTTCTATCTAGCTTCCTATATTGATACATTTGTTAACAAAAATGGGACAAAAATATTAGAGAAGTACTACTATATATTAACCTTAAGTGATGATTAAATGTTTCTTTATGAGAATTACTAACAATGTAAAATACAGCTCAAATCCATGAAACAAATGCTCTCTGCATCTGTATACATTTCCTAGCTACTATTATCGCAAATACTACTGAAACATAGTTGTGAAAGTAGCATTTTACGGTGCTTTTTTATTTGAACCATTACTTCTACTTGTTACATTAATTTGCACAAGTGATTATCAAACAAAAAATACAAATAAAAAAGCTCTATATCCATATGCATTTCTTAGCTTATTGTCTCAAAACACTTTTGAGAGACTATTAGTTGTTACGTAGGCCTATACAGTACTTTTTATCGAGTTTCATAACTTGTTACTTTAATTTGCAATAGAATATAGAAATGGAAGTGTTAATCGAACAAAAATACGGATAGAAATACTTTGCATCCATGTACATTTATCAGCTACCTCAAACACTTAACAAAGACTATTAATTGTAAAACTAGCATTACCTCTATGGAGTTCCATAACTTGTCACTTCAATTTACAATAGAATATAAAAATCAAAGTGCTAATCAAACAAAAAAATTAAACTTCTACATTTTACAAATAAACAGAAAATCAGATACGAACCATACTATGAACCTTATACTCCCTCTTTTCACTTTTACTTGTCACATTTAGCTTTATAAAAGTCAATTTGACTAATCTTGGGAGCTAAATTGAATTAGATTAATTCACTATTTCATTTTAATCTATAGATGTTCAAAAACTATAAGATAAATATCTCCATGCAATTTAACTTTTTCGAGAAGGAAAACGTGACAAGCAAAAGTGACAGGGAGAATAATAAATAGGCAAAAAGAAAGAACCTTCTACGAGGACGAGCATTGAAGAGCTTAACGAGCTCATCAGTGGACATATCGAGAAGAGCATCGAGATCAACGCCTCTGTAGCTAAACTTCTTAAACGTTCTCTTCTTTGGTTGTCCCGTCGTAACATCGGCTTCAACGTCCGCCTGTTTAGAAAACACATACAAAAATTGAGAGGAAAAAACAACCGTATACACAATTACACATTCAAGCATACAAGGAAAAGAGAAAGTCTGATGAATTAAAGCTGAAGGACCGGTCTAATCATGCATTTCTGCAAGACACTGTTTATACCGCTTGAACACCTGGCCTCCTAGTCATATACTCATGTGAAGGTAAGCTTACCAAACAATAATTGCATATCCAGTGTATTCCTACAAAGTGAAGTCTGGAGCAGGTAAAGTGTATCAGAAAGAACCGGACCACATTTCTATGCATGAGACGGTTTACACAGCGTGACATTTTACAAATTACATAAAAAGAAAAAAAAAAAACAAAATGAGCAACCAGATGCGATAAAATTGTCGCTATGCAAAAAGGTCTATTGTATCGAACACTTCTGCAAGAGATTATTTACACGGCTTAAACTTATAACCTACACCAGTTACGCGAAGACTTTCCTTGTAAGTTCGAAAGAAAAAAAATTGACTGAGTGTGGTGGTGGAGATGGTTACCATGGTTGTGGAGATGGAAATCGGCGAACTTTGCGGCGGTGGGAAATTGGGGATATGTAAGGGGTTAGGGTTTCTTTGGGACTATGAAAGTGTGTATTGAGGTAGGATAGGGTTTTGTTGATGAATGGGCTGTGTTAGGTTGGGCCTAAGTAACTGGTCCAGGGTTAAGTTCAGAAGGAAACATTCGCGATACAGCACGAGACCTGAAAGATATATCACACGACGACTCGGCTAAATAATATATCGCGATCTTAAAAATTATCTTCGGATACGTTTCGAGACCGACCAAATAATATATTGCGGTCCTAAATAATATATTCGGCTAGTTAAAAATTTAGAATTTTATGTAATTTTGAAATAATGGAGATAAGGCGTAATTAGGTAGTAAACAATTGAAATTTATGAAAATTAACTTTGTCTCAAAAGGGGTTGATCGTGATATTTTATTTTATAAAAAAAAAGTTTCACATGAATGGTCTTCGTAGGGTGGTCTTGATTTATTTTTTGGCTTCATTAGATAAATTTTTCAATAAGACATACGTTTATGACCTTTCAATACAAAATGAATATACCTCTTTACTTAAATGACTTAGATTTCTCGTATTTTCTCAAAAAAAAATGTTTTGATTGATGGAATTTGGTATGAGATCAATGATCTATTGATATTTCAATCTTTCTTCTTAAAATGTATTGATTTGACCCATATGCACAATTCATCAAAAATTATGTCTTATATGCAAAAGTTAGAACTTGTATATATTGCCTATATGACAGATATTTTGACTTTTGTTCATAAGGCAGACCTGCTCAACTGACCATAAGTTTTGCTTCATAAGTACATGTTACAATTAAATTATATGAACAAAAACTGAAGATGAACATCTGAAGGATAAAAACTCAAGATCGCATATTTTAGGGGACACTAAAAGCGTAATTTCTTACAAAGATTGCTACTTCCTTGTAGTGGGGGGTATGCATTCGATTTGGTTCTCTATTGTTTGGTTTAGAAAAAGTACATTACAATCCATATCAAAATAAATTTGTTTTGGCTCAAATTTTTTATTATGACAATAAATAATCATATAATCAAAAATTAATTGCAAATCAAATTAAAAAAATTTGAAAAATCAATCGAAATTAAAATTTAATTTGATTTGGGTTAATTTTTCTGTTCAATCGGAATAATGCACCTCATTTTTATTATACTAATCTTTTTCATCTTCATCTCGTGGTGGGAAATATTTCGGATAAGAACAAAACTAAGTAATCAAAGAAAATGACATCAATAAACCAAAGTATTAAATTAAACACGAATGGAGACAATTAACGATTAAACAAACCACTAACACTGTTGTTCTTTTCATACAATATCTTTTACTAGTACTATTCAAATAACAGTGAAAGAGCACAAGTCATACTCCTAAAAAGAAAAAAAAAAAAAACCAACAAACCCTAACAATGGAAACTAACACCAAACTTAATAGTAGAAAAAGGTAGAATTAATATCATCAACTAGCCAAATATAAAAGCTAATTTACATATTCTAACACCCCATATTCAACTAGTAATCTCTTCATTTCTTCGCTTTCTTAGCAGCAGGTGTTGTCTTCGCCTTAATGCTCTTTGGCTTCTTCGCAACTTTCTTCGCCGGAGTCTTCTTCACTGGAGTTTTCTTCGCTTTAGCCGGAGCAGTTACCGTCTTCTTCACTGGTGTAGCAGCTGCTGCTGATGCTTTCGGCTTCTTCATGGTCACCTTCTTCTTCTTTGGTACAGCTGTTTTCGCCTTAGCAGAACCGGTAGCAGCAGCGGTGGTGGTTGTTTTCTTCTTTGGTTTATCTGCGGCGGTATTGGTGGCGGTGGCGGTGGTGGGTTTGACGACGGGGGAGACTTTGAAGGAGCCTTTGACTTTAGTGAGTTTTCCAGAAGCGACGAGCTTTTTTAGTTGAACAAGCAAGAGTTTTCTGAAGTTTGGAGGCAAATCCTTATGCTTTTCTTCAATGTATTTGGCTATGGCTACTTGACTTGAACCAGTTCGCTCCTTCAACGCCTTTATGGCTTCTGTTATCATCTGCACAAATCCCAATACATCAATTTCATACCAGAAATCGTAAAATCTGAACTGAAAATTCATGTTACAGTGGTCTATTACACAAATTTGAGCAAAACCAAAGGTAATTCGGTTTTTTCATTATAATTTACCATTAGCCAAAAATTCACAACCCAAATGACAAAATTTGAAGTTGAAATTCATGCTAGAAGTGTAAATTTTCACAATTTGGAGAGAAATCAAAGCTAATTCAGTTGTTTTTCATTATATAGTTTATGAATACATCAAATCCACGGCCCAAATTATAAAATTTGAACCTAGAATTTCATGATTCAAGGGTAAATTAAACAAATTTTGCGAGCAAAATCAAACTAATTCAATTCGCTTTTCATCATAATCTACATGCCTAATTCAAGAACTAAACATTATAATTTACTTATGTTTATCATCTGCACAAACCCCATCACTTTAAACACCAAAATTCACATCCCAAATCATAAAAAATGTAAAATCAAAACTAATTTAGTTTAACCTAATTAAAAAGAACAATTAAGCAAGAAATACCTCAGCATAAGGAGGATGAGATCTGGGTTTCTTAGCAGCAGCAGCAGAAGAAGAAGTCTTCTTCACAGTTGTAGCAGTAGCAGACACCATTTTTGCTAAATTAAACAAGAGTAATTTGCTCTGTATTTTGAGAATTGAGAAATAATGAATTGTGGGAAATTTGAGAAAGGTATGCATGGTATATAAAAGGAAATAACGAAATCTGATTGGTTAAAAGAGAATGACGCGGATCTATCTATGTTTGAATATTAATCGTTAGATTAGACGTTATCAACGGCTGAGAAGGGGTGAAAGATAGATGACGCGGATCGAATAAATGGTTCTTTTAAACCCACGAAAGAAAGTGGGGGAGTGTTTGGGATAAGAATTAAAAATGTGTGTTTTTTTGGAGGGAAATGTGAGGTTAAATAATTTGAATATATATGGAAAAATAATTATACTTGGTCCAAATTTATTTATCAAACTAGTAAATTTAATTGTGATTCACTTAGTCATAAAAAAATTACTAATGAATTTTGTTTTGTAAATTTAATCAAGATAAATGAGATAATTTTGTTATTCAATATGCATAAAAGTGTATTTTTAAGCGAAAAATAAAGGTTAAATAATTTGAATTAATGGTTAGAAATTTAATTATAGTTGATCCGAATTTAACTATTGTGCTTCACTTAGTCATAAAAAAATACTAACAAATTTAAGAAATAACCTTTGGTCTTGTAAACTTAATCAAAGATAGATGAGCTAAATTTGCTATTCAATATGCATAAGAACATTAATTTTATAAAGTAAAAACATAATACATATTTCATCTTAGCAATTCCACCTTTGTAATCTAATTTATCAATTAAAATATAATAATGTCATGTATTTTTAAACTGATAACATGAGCCACAGATATATAAGACCATAGTAACCTCATCATTAACTTTTTATTTAGATAATAACAAAATTATTTTTTCTAATAAATCATGAAATGTTTTTATTTCTTCTCTTTTTCGAATTGAAGTAGGATAAGCATTTATTAACATATTCCGTGATTTTAACGTTCAAATAGAGAAAAGGGTCAACAATAATTTCATCGATAATATTTAAAAGATGTTTAATAATTTTCCCACGCCTCGAGTTTATATCTATAGCGCAGACAATACCTAAAGTCATCGGCGACTCAAGCGGATCCTTGACCTGTTATGCTGTAAAGGATAAATTGAGATTTTGAAATAAACAAAAATATATTTTTAAAATTAATATGGAACTTTGAGTCATCTGTGACTCAATACAACCAAAATAACAATTCAACTAACTGTCTAGTGAAGCCTCTAAACAATTGAATTGGCGTTTGGTCTACTTTTCTTCAAACAAACCGTACTGCGAAGCTATTGAAGTGAAATAGACATAACTAAGACCTCTGAATTCGATGAAGACACGCCACAAGTTGAGAGAGTGTGAGATCGAAGGAACATCTGATTGACATCCTGAGTACCTGAATCTGCATTGTAAAAGGACCAGCTAGCATCAAATAGCATAAGTACATGAAATGTATAGTACATAATAAAGTTGGATTGAAACAATATAGTATCGAATAAAAATGAGTGACTAACCATGAGTATGATCTAAAATGATAAAAAACAATATAGTAAACTGAAAAATTAGATTGTTGAAAACATATAAATACACTAAATATATGACCATATGAATCATGAACTAAAATTGGGCAAATGAAATTCTAAAGTAAATACATTATATGCAAAATGTCATAGAACATATTCAAGATTGGTGACATCATGCCATAAAATAATACTACTTAAAATAAGAACACTTAATCGACATACACCATGTGAACTTATGGTGTCCAACCTCTAATCTGACTGTTCTATATATACATTGGTGGGATATAAAATCTACTTGAACTATGAGATTCCTATTTAAATAATTTTATCGTTATTTTAATAAAAATTAATGCCGAATTACTACGAGTTTGTTGTTTAATATGATAACAATTAAGAAAAAATACTAAAAGATGAAAGCAATGGAAATAGAGAGAGACGAGAGAGAAAAGCTTTCGTATTCTTTCAAACGTGTTTAAATGTATACAATATAATCCTCGAAAGCTTTATCAATGGGAATAGAATGAGTAACTCAAGATCGTACATATATCATGTATAAATAATATTCGTATAGTGAATATAACAACAATGTCTATAAAATATGGAGTGTAAATAAGTGTCTGTATACATATATACATAAAAACTTATAAGCATGTACATATAAAATAGTATATGTAGTAGAATATAGACGTATACATTTGTGTAAAGTAGCATACGTGTAAGATATGTATGTATGCTAGTATGTATGTGTAGATTAAAATGAGTACATATATAGATGTATACAAAGATGATTGTAGGATGTTTAGAATATAAATGCACTAAAATAAACAAAAAAAAATATACTGAGAATTGATCCCTAGTCGTCTAGGTAAATTACAAGACTTTCAACCAAGTGCATCAATATATAATATCATGCAAATCTTTATATATATATATATATAAAATTTTACGAAAAGATCACAAATTCACGTAACCCAAAATTACTTGTAAATTCACTACTAAATGTATAGTGTTAGTATATACATATGATGAAATATGATACTATATATTCGCATTGTAAAGTAAGCTTGTAAAATATAGGAAAAAATTCATAAGTAGCAAACTTAAGCCCATAATTAGAGTTTTATAACAATTGTTTTGTAATTACGCAAAATAGAAAGTTGTATTTTGTATTTTAGGCAAAGTTTGCTATCAAAATGTATATACAAATGAAATTTGTTGCCCCTTTTTCCTCAGATCAGTTGAGTTAAATACGAGATAATCAAGCGCTTAAACTTCACAGATTTTGCTAATTCCTCTTATGTATGTGGACAAAGATGTAGAAGAAGACATACCAGGAACTACTTTACCTGAGAAAGTTGTGGTATGTAATTTTAAGGATACAAATCTTGTAAAACTTATATTTGGATACGGGGTCTAATGCCCTGAATAGATACTGTCTACTCTATTATTATCTATTTCAATGATCATCCATTTAACCTCTCCCCCAATCAAAAACATGTTATTTTTGTCATAAAACATAATTTTATAAATATATTATTATTTATCATAATTATAATTTTAAGTTTGTCACTTCTTATAGTTTTTCCTAAAATAAACCTCATACTTGGGATTTTTTTTTCTAAATTGGGCTAATCTGTGGGCTTGAATTTCTGCAAATATTAGTTTGAAACAAAAATTGGACTGACAACCAGTCTTTCTATTTTGAGCCTGCTATTATTTACATTGTTTTGGGCCTCTTTATTTCTGATAATTTGCCTAAAAAGCATTGGATGAATTGTACGTCTTCTGTCTCAATTTACGTGATATTATTTAAGGATAAATTACACAAATCTCATATTTAAGAGATTATATTATCAAATATCTCTTACTCTATTAAAATTTACATAAAATCTCATTTTTCAACTTTACACTTGATATATATCAAGAAAACCCTACATCCTATTTTTGCTCCACCTAACTCATTCAAAATTTCCTTCCCTAAAATATCTCACTAATTAAATCATTTTCCTTCCTATTTTTTCCCTCTCTACTCCTCGGGGTATTGTTATGGACTGCGTACATTTTACCCTCCCCAGATCCCACTATGTAGGAATATACCGAGTTTGTTGTTGTTGTATTAATGCTTAAATCATCTTTCTTTCTATTTTTTCTCCTGCATGCAATTTTTTTTTTCTTCTCCCAAAATTTATCCAATTTTTTTTTAAAAATCTATTGATACATATATAAATTTATTTAGTTATTCATACATGTTTATTTTTTTAATGGTGATTCATATGAATAATAAATATGATATCATTATATGGGTATTATGGTGATTCATACGATAAATACATTTTGTATGATTTTAACGGGTGATACATATGATATTAATGGGTGATACACATATATGGTATTATTGGGTGATTCATCTGATATTAACGTGTGATATACATGGTATTATGGTAATTCATATGGTAGATACAATTATTTATTTTAATTACTGGGTGATTCATATATTATTAGTGGAATACAATGGCGTAGTAAGTATATGAAACAAAAGTAATAATATAAAAAAAAAGACTAAAAACAGAAGTGAAACATAATTAAAATTAAATCTAAGAAAAAACAGATTAAAATTAAAGACAAAATTAAAGACGAAAAAAGACCAAGAAAAACATATCTTTCATAATTAAAGACGAAAAAAAGAAATATAATTAAAACACCTAAATTAAATGTAAAAAAGAGAAAAATTAGATATCTTTCCTTGAATAAAAGAACACAATGAATAAAAGAGAATCTATTATTTTCTTAAATAAATATCTTGTTAGTTTCAAATGTATTACTTTTTTATATGCATCCCTATTTTAAAAACTGGGATTAAATGTAATAAACAAAATAATCAAAATTGTATGTAATATCACTTAAATATTTAAAAATTTATGTAAGTTACTCATTATTTAATTAGGTATGAAATTTAAGAAATAAGAAAAAACCTTATTAAGTTTACTAAATACTAGTAGTAACTTTATTAAAGTCATTTCAATACTTACTTTTTAGTTAACTTTTATTTTTTAAGTGTAGCTCAATACCAATAAAATGTGATATGTTATTAAATAACTGTCAAATAATAAAAAGTGATATTCTTTTGAAAAAGGTGTAAACAGAAAATAGTGCTACCTAAAATGTGACGGAAGGAGACTAAGAAGTGTAGAGCTCTTTTGAGAGCCCAACACCTAATATTTGATTTCGAGGACGCGAATTCCTATAACTATTAACCAATGTTATGAGTCAATACGAATTTCTAATGAAACTTTAGCTTCTGAGTTTCTTATGATATTTCTAATAATGTTTTCATATTCAAATCACAGTGATATATGTGGCAAAGTTTTTTTTTTTTTGTAGGCTAAAAGTGTTCTCTCTCTCTTTTTAATTTTTTTTTTTTCCTTTTGAGGTATTTGGTCAAGCTCTTAAGAAAAGAAAATATGCTCCTAAATAGAAGTAAACATTATTTTGAGAAATTGATGTTAAAAAGATTGACCAGAGAATATTTAAAAACACTTTGCGACATAAAAGTATTTTTTCAAGTTGAATAGCCAAACACAAACAACTTTTCACCTAAGTACTTTCTTAAAATCACAAAGTGCTACTCGCTGAAGTAATTTTTCTAACAAACATTTCTCGAAATAAGTTAATTTTAGAAATTTAATCATATACTATATTATTTTC
Organism: Capsicum annuum; assembly: GCF_002878395.1. NCBI lineage: Eukaryota > Viridiplantae > Streptophyta > Magnoliopsida > Solanales > Solanaceae > Capsicum > Capsicum annuum. The sequence goes on along the minus strand of NC_061113.1, from coordinate 16,565,556 downwards.
TTTTGTTAGTTTTCTCTACGTAGACATCGAAATTTTGTAAAACTATAAGAACAATTCAATTTCTATTAGAGTTCTTGACATTTGTAGACATCGAAATCTTGCAGAACTCTACAAGAAGAATCTAAATTCTGTTAGAGTTCTTTCAGGCTACTCTACATCAACCCTGAATGATGCCTACAAAAAGGGTGGCTAACTCCCATAAAAAATATCTTGAATATCTCATAAATTCATAGAATATTTTTTAAAGAGATCCTCCTACGTTTTAGAAATATGCTACTAACGGTTCTCGAATTACACGACTCTCGAATTACAAAAAAATCAAGAGATCAAGAGAAATACTCATATCGTTTATCAATAAAATTCTTATTTCTTCATGTTATTTGTGATCGCAATCTATTTCTCTCACCGTAAAAAAAAAATTATTGGAAGCACTCTTAACATGTCTCATTTCCCACCTATCATTAGATTTTGGTCATAGATTTCAAATTTATGAATATCTAATTATACCTTTTGCAAAGAATATTGAAAATAATATTCATGCTTGAACATGATTAAATACAACTTTAAAGTGAAAACAAGTTAAAAGACACATTATTATAACTTTTTTTTTTTTTTCAAATTTTGAAATACACAGCTTCATGTTGATTTAAATTTTTCATGGCCACTGATTTTCAAATAAAATAAAAAAATATTCTACAAAAAAAAAGTGAATAATTTTTATGATCAAACAGGTCATTAATATGACATTACTAGTAACTTTAACATATAATCATAGCCTATGTTGCCCAGACTCTTTGAAAATGTCACTGAATGCACATATCGAATTCTTCAAAAGTAGTGCATTTTCGGAGGATCCAAACACAAATGCATCAACATTTTTGGAGAATCTGAGCAATTTAGATCATAGCCACAACTTAAAACTTGTGTACAAAACTACTCTGTATATTCTCACAAAAATCAGAATCCAAAAAGACCAAAAATAATTCCAACAAATTTTCACTATCATGGTATATATACTAATGGTCCAAATACTAAAAGATTATTAAAAGAAAGATGCCTCATATTGTCAAAAAAAAAAAAAAGAAGAAGTTTCTTTATCAACAACAACCTTTTCTTTTTTCAACCAATATTTTTCTCATGTTATCCAACATTTCAAAAGCCTTATGATCACAAACAAATTCATCTATAACACCCAAAATCTTATTTACAAGATGGTGAAATAAGCTGATTTTCGACAAACTTTCAGACGAACCATACTCGAGATTAATGTGTGTTGTGATGAGTTCTTAGAACCCAAGTTTCATCCGCTCGTCAAGTTTTAGCCTTAAATCTTCTCTCGTAGGAACGTTACCACCGCTCTCCAATGTTTTGCGCCACCAAATAGTAAGTTCATCCTGTAACAAGTTAAGAGACGGATTTGAGATTTGAAGTCGATGGTGTAATGTGTAGTTTAACTAGATTCGCTCAACATCAAGCTTAGCATAGTTATGCTCCCAAGTCAAAGATCATGGATCTAACAAAAGGATTACTTCCTTAAAGAAAAGAAAAGTAGTAGTCCCTCCGTTTCAAAAAGAACGTCTCTTTCCTTTTCTGGCAACTCCTTAATTCTAACTTTCCGTATGACATGTTTACGACAACAAGATTAAACAACATTTTGGTACATTCTAACTATCTTAAGTTTAATGCCATATGTTTCAAAAGTCTTATTTACTTTCTTAATCGTTGCCAGGTCAACGAAGGGACATGATATTACTCTCACTTTCCAACAGAAACTAACAATGAAAGGAGGAACTTCGAAAACCATGTATAAAATGTAAATAACAAGTAAATTACCTCCAAAAAGTCTTGGTTGGAGACATACTGGCTTCCCACAAAGCATTTGACTCCACAGACATTAACATATATGCCGTTGTTGGAATCTCTCTCTAATTTTTCTCCGTTTAGACCTGTGGATTCCGTAACAGGAAGATATGGAAAGCGTAAATGGACAACAGAATAACTACATATCTGTTGTGCGTTGAACAGTGGAAGAAGTTAATTACAATAAAGCTTACCAGTTATGCATGCAACATAGTATCCTGTACCGCCTAGCGCTGCTTCACACTTCCCTAGTCTCAAGCGCAAAAAAAATCCATCCAAATGCGATAGTGAAGTGTTGGAGTTCATCCATCTGAAGCAACCAAAATGCGTAATTAAATAGAAAAAGAACATGTATATATATGTATACATTACTAGCTTGCAAAACTTGCTTTTCTTACTTGAGAATGTCCACACGAGACAACCGAAGACCCCTGATGACATCAAACATTCCTCTTGGAACATCTGCTATCTCCTTGCAAACAAGATTCATATTTTCTTTCAAATTGTTCTTCGTAAGATCAGAAGTTATCTGCTTCTGAACTTGATTGGACCCCGAAGCTGGTGCAAACCAGAACTTCTTTTTGTTGTCCATTAGGTCAAAAGATGATTTATCTCTAAGTTCAATGGGATGACCTTGCTTTATTTCAAGAAGGCTTGGCAAACATTCACTTTCAGAGAAGAGCCGCAAATTATCATTCCGGTTCTGATTAACAAGAGATATCTTGTGTTCTAACTGCTGTGACCGGTTTGAAGATGAAGTTGGGCAGGAAATAGCCCAGTGATCAAGTTGAAAGCATCTGATGCACAAACAAGAAGGTTCCTCAGCGCTATCATAAGACCCGATGCTTCTAATTAGAACTTCTAATTCAGATTGTGTCACCTCTGAACAGTCGCGTAAGTCATGGCCGCTTTTGCCACAGAAGAAACAAGTTGTTCTTGTGTAGCTATACTCACTTCTTGTTGAAGATGGTCCTATGAGTTTGAGGGCATCCAATCTTCTGGCAAAGAGAGAGGCCAGTGCCTCCGACTTTTTGAATTTGGCAGAAGATATAATAGGATGCAGATTATTCACGGACCTTTCATAATTATTGTCATGGATCTCTTTCGAGCTGGATGAAGTTTCCTTTGCATCGAAGCTTGCCTGTTCAATCCGACACTCCACACTTGTTTGAGCTTGATGATTAGGCCTTCTGCACTCTGTGGAACATGCTAATATTTCATGTGTAGTTGGCTTTGAATTATCGTCTATGTTCAGAACAGCTCCGGGTGTTTTGTTGGAGAATCTAGTAATCCACAGACTACGAAGAGACTGATTTCTGTTAGAAATGTCATATTCAGATGAATGAGAGGTATTTTTGTCCTCAGAAGTTCTAAGTCTAGACACCGAGTCAGACGGGCTCAGCCCATCTTTTGCTTTACTACATGCAATGTCACTAGAAGCAACAGCTGCTGGCATAATCTGAGTTTGCATCAGTGGCACTTCCTTGCGAGCCACTGTAGATTGGTCGAATTTGTCATTAGAAATGGGCATGTGCGCATCTAACATATCATCTCCCGGATGGCAGGATATTGGAGGAACATCAATGAGGATTTTGTCAGCTGATGGAAGCTTATTAGATTTTCCCATTGAATGATCCTCCTTCGGTATTTCTGTTTCCGGCACCTTCGAGGTTGGGCAGTATAGTGACTGAAATACAGTTTGGAACCCCATCAACCTGCTACTGGAATCATGATCTTTCTCAAACATAACAATTTCCTGACGATTTGTCTCCTTCCCATGATTTTCCTCATTATTAGGCGTAAAGGTGAGAGCAAGAGTAGGAGACTCTTCAAGATTGGATTTAGAGAAGCCCTTTATCATGTTTGAAATCCAAGTAACAAAGGAGCTGTTACGTGCAACTGTCGATTCTGTAGCAGGATCTCCGTGCATATCCGTTCTGATTCTTTTACTTCCAACAAAAAACTGCTGCTCAAAGTGCCATCGTCTCTTACACTTTGGAGCTAACCCTGTACTGTTGCAACTTTCTACACTCTCATGGCTATCTTCCTCATCATTTGACATTTTGCTACTGACATTCCCGACAGATACCGCTTTTCCTTTGCCTTTCCTTCTATATGATGAGGACCTGCTATGTGTTGGAGAAGTTTGAAATGGCAAAGAACTGTCCCTAACAAGTTGCTCCTCGTTCTGATCACACGTCTTGTTAATCCCTGGAAGATGGACATCATTCTCGGCTGTGCACTCCAGTTTATGCAATGCTGGCGGACTGGTAGATTCTAACGCGTTGTCTGCTTCCATTTCTATCGGTGAATTTGGAAGTAGACACACAGGGGCCTCCGTGTCTTTGACAGTAGGAATTAGAGTTTGACTTCCACCCGAAGCATCTCCCTCTCTACAGTTATCACTAGTCGAAATTTCTTGATTAATTTTCCCTGCTAGAAGTCCAGTGGTTTCCATATCAACCTTGGAACTGGCTCCATGTAGCATAAATCTCTCCGTTCCAAAATCTCCTTGACCTGCATCAAACCAAGCGATTTAATAAGACACATGTTATGAAATCGGATACCTAAAAGATCTAGCAGGCCATCCTTTTGTCAGCCGACTAAATCAAGATGGTGATACATAAGCCCCTCAATATTAACATAACAGGCACCATTACTATAGTGAGTTTAGCGTCGTAGACTATACCTGCATGATTCTCACAACTTTCTACTGTCTGATTGATATCTTGAGTAATACAAAAGCCCTTTCCGGTATTCTTCAAATTCTCCTCATCTTGATTAGCGTCTACCATACCAGTTCCATCAGCAGTGTTCATAATCTTCACTTTGCTGCTACAGCCTGTCAGATGACTCTTTACTCAGCGGTCTAATAATAAAGAGAAACTAACGGGAGCAACAGTACTACATCTACGGTGCTACTAAGATTATAGCCTTACCAATTTCATTTCCACTCATTGATACCATTTCGTTGGTGGTCTGAAACCTTTCCTGAGGGTCGAATATCTTCTCATAAACGGCATTTTCATCACAAATCCCCTTAAACCTGTCGCTTTGTGATGGCGCAGCAACCAAAGAGCTCGGTCCCACGTTCCACAGAAGAAAAGGTCTCTTTTCAGCTAAGCCACCCTCGGCACATTTGAGGCTCAAACCTTTATGAGGGGACCAAACTAATTCGGCTAGGGGATCAGATGCTGCAAATGCCATATCCACCATTGAGCTTGCATTTACACCTGCACCTGTATCATCTTTTGGCTTCGTCTGATCATTACGAGTGGTGCAACCTAGAGCAAGTCCTAAATCAATATCATTGTCGTTGAAATTTGTCATCAGCAAGACAGACTACAGCTTGTAAGGAATCCTGATAAAACAAATACATACGCTCACCAATTTCAGTAAATAGGCAAAGAGTCGATGCAAAAGAAGTATCGAATGACTACTCATCAGCAATATTAAAGTGTTCACCAAAAGATTACATCTAGGAGTTATTTTTTAACCCATATTACACAACAAAAACAGCAGCCTGATGTACAAAGCATCTTGTGTTAGCATGGTCTACGGCTCGAACCATGTTACACTGAAAAGTACTACAGACCACAATAATTACAGACCTTTTAATACAACCACAACTTCTCGACAGCTCAAATAAGGAATATGCTACTTTTATGGTGCATATTTTTTTCAAGAAAGATAACTGAAAAGTACTAGAAAAAATCAAATAAAAAACATAGCAAGCTTGCAAGGGATATGCTACTTCTGTGGTGCATTCTTTTTAATCATAAGATTCAGATTCAGCACAACTTGATACTTAGATTCCTCTTTCTGCAGTTTCTTTTTGAGCAATTTAAAATATGTCAAATTACAAAGTCTCACGAACTACTAACACTTCTATTAACTACCTGCGCTTTAATCAGTAGTCTCGTGTTTGTAGAGAGAGCTTAACCACTCACTTTGCCTAAAAAATGCAAATTCAAATTAGTCGCACCATAGACTTAAAATTCTGGATACAACAACAACATACTGGATAGTTGCTAAATCCAAAAAAAAAAAAAAAATAAGAAATGAACTCAAATACCAGATAGTTAAATGAAAAAAAAAAATAAAAATGTGACAAATACACACACAAAAAAAAGAAAAAACCATCTTCCAAAGGAAAAAGAGGCAGACCGGTGTACTAAAGCTTCTGCTATGTCTGGAGAAAAGTCAGGTATTTTACAACCTCACCTTACATCTCTGCAAGGGACTGTTTCCACGGCTTGAACCCATGAACTCATGATCTCCTGAGCACACGACAACAACTTTACCCGTTATTCCAAGGTTCACTTCCGAAAAGAAAAGACCATCTCCCAAACCTTCAGAATTAGGTACTCAATACTTTTTTCAACTTAATTAAAAAGACAATTCAGTTGCTAATCAACTCTGATTAAATATCATCACACAAAACAAAACCAATGATTCAGCTCATGCATACTGATGCTACTACCAACACAAAAATAAGAAAAAACATTCAACAAAAATAAAAGATGATTAAAAACTTTAGAGTCTTGGACATCAAAAAATAATTAAATTTAAAAAGACCCCTTGATCCAAGAACTTATTTTCAACTACTTAAACAACATGCTTCATCAACTTTCTTCTAAAATAGCATAACTCAAAACATATTACTAACAAAACCAAGAATTTTCATAGCATCATAAAAATAAAAAATTCAAATTTTACTTTTCACTGGTAACTATAACTAAACCACAATTTTAATGCTAAAACATAAACGTGAAAGCACTTACCATCCGAACAACCCCTTCTTACCTCAAGACTCAAAATTAACTAACCATCAAATTAACTCATCATTTTCACCACAACAAATTATGACTTTTTGATTAATTAATCAAGAAAACATAACAACTAAGTATTACTTTCAAAAGCAAAGTAAATTAAGAAATACACACGTACCAATTTCTCCAAAAATCCATAGCAAGCTCTATTATCTCTCTTATAAATCAAAACTATATCATACTTTTAATTCTTCATTTTTTGGCAGGTAACTTGTACTAGTACTAGTAAAGTAACAACTAACAACAATACTCAAACCAAAAATTAAATGCCAACTCTTTTTTTTTTCTTGATATGTAAAAGAAACAAAGGAAGAAAATTGAGACACTTCAACAAATTACTACAAAGTTTGATAATTTTGATATGTACAGCGTGTTTTTTATTTTATTTTATTTTTTTGTAATAGAAGATACCAAAGTTCTCAAAAAATTGGAAAGTCACAAAGGCACTGTACAACTACTTTATTGACTGGTGGTTTACAAAATGCTACGTGGATTGTTCCACGCCTGTGAATCTTCTATATGAAAAAATACAAGTAATTTTGTCTCTTTTTTATTTTATCATCATCATGAATGACGTTTTTCTTTTCATATAGTAGTAAAATTATATTTATTTATTTTAAATTATATTTTTAAGAATTTATGTTTTGTACATCCTTAGAGTAAATAATATCAGATCAATTAAAATATATTTGTTCATAAATCTTCTTAAAATGTGAGATTTGAAATCTTGAAAATAATTGTACATGTAAAGACATAATTTTTCAAAAACAATCTATGTATCGTCATGAGATAAGGGTGAAATCTATGTTAAACCTTTTCCTTTCCAAATCGCGTATATATCAGATTATACTAATATGTTGTTGTGAAGATGACATACTGACGTAAAAAATATATATACTAATATTATACTCCCTCTATTTCATTTTACTCATCCCAATTTTTTTAATTTTATTTTTTATTTTACTTGTCACTTTTTATTAATCAAGACAAGATAATTATTTTTTTCCTTAATATTAATTATTTTATCTCGAAAATAAAATGTAAATAGCATTTAATAAGATTATTATGGTAAAGTAACATTTTATTAGTTATTTTTCTTAATCAAAAGTAATGTCAAATTGAGATGAGTAAAATGAAATAGAGTGAGTACATAACTTTATATCCTATTTTTAATTAGATAATTTTGTTACAATAAAAAAAATCATATTATTTTTAAATATATAAATATAATTTTTATTATTATTAAATTTCGTGTCCAGTTAAACACTTAAAATAAAATAAAAAATGAGTTAGGCAATATTGTGTGCTTCAAATTCCAAGTTTTTGATGTGAGGGGAATAGTGTCCACGAAAAGGCAACTTGGGATTTGCAATCAAAGAAAAATTATTGAAGATTTGCCATTTTTAGAATGTGTAAGTTGAAAACTTCAAGAGTCAAAATAGAACAAAAAAAGGTACGGCCACTTTTGGAAATGGAATTAATTTTTAACCACTTTAAGGTCAAATAGTGAAAAAAAAAGTAGCAATAGTAGAAAAAGTGTTTTAAAGATTGCATTACTTCATTGGGAAATAATTAGTGGTAGTTTGAATTATTCCAATTATATCACCTTTTCTCTATAATACTAGACATCGAAGGCCCGTACTAATATATATTATTTTTTATCTTAATTTATATGACACAAATATAATTTAAATAATTACTTATTAAAATAATTTTAATTTTTAATTATTGTGATTTATAATACTTTTCCTTCTATTTCAAATTAAGTTACACTGATATAATTTGGAAAGCCAACCTATGTGGCACTAATATAATTTCGATAGTCAATCAAATGTTTTATTGTGATTTATAGACACTGATATAATTTCGAAAGTCAACCTATATGACACTATATAATTTCGATAGTCAATCAAATATTTTATTGTGATTTATAATATTTTTTCTTTTATTCCAATTTAAGTGACACTGATATAATTTTGAAAGTCAACCTATGTGGCACTAATATAATTTCGACAGTTAATCAAATATTATGTTGACATATCATTTTGTGTCCATTTATGAAATATTATTAATTTTCTAATGCGAACATAATAATTAATTAGGGGTCATATAATAAAATCATGATTGAAGAAGCGAAGAAGACATGTCTTAAATAACTTATAACAATTAATTAGAAGTAAAATATCATAAAATTACTATAAAAAATACTTATGAGAAAAAGCATAAACGGGCTTCATATAAGACATTAAGTTAATTTAAAAAATTAAATATTAATTTAATATTTATGTCTATTTTATATTTTTATTAAATATTATAAATTGTTAATACTTAAATAACCCGTAGTAATTAGTTAGGGTTGATATAATAAAATGACGATTAAAGCAGTGAAGAAGACATATCTTAAATGACTTATAACAACTAATTAAATGTGATATAATAAAATTACTATAAAAAATACTTGTGAAAAAAGCAAAAATGGGCCTCATATAAGACAGCAAATTAATTTAAAAAATTAAATATTAATTTATTATTTGATATCTATTCTATATTTTTTTTATTAATATTATGAATTTTAATACTTAAATAACCTATAGTAATTAATTAGGGATAATATAGTAAAATTATGATTGAAGCAGCTGAAGCTGATAACACAAGCAGGCATGTCGAAGACGTGCCTGCTTATCCCCACTTATTAACCTCGAAGTCTAACCTCAACGACGAACAAACCAACTCGAATAGTTTTCCGATTGTGGTTTTCACCGGAACAACCGCATCATGGAACTGTTTTGGAGCGATTTTGAGACGTTTTTCGGTGAGTTTCAAACGGAGGCCTCATATAAGACATCAAATTAATTTAAAAAAATAAATATTAATTTATTATTTTATGTCTATTCTATATTTTCTTATTAAATATTATAAATTTTAATACTTAAATAACCTATAGTAATAGTAAAATTACGATTGAAGCAGACAACACAAGCAGACATGTCGAATACGTGCCTGCTTATTCCCACTCATTATAGATAGTCAAGTAGTACTCCCTCCATTTCATAATAAATGAATTGTTGGATTTTGGCACGCAAATTAAGCAAAAAATAGTAAAGACATAAATTTAACATAACTTTTCATTTTTACCCCCCAAAAATGAAAAAATTGACCTTGTCATACCTTTTCAAAAATTAATTGGTTGTTAAATAATAAGGATAAATTTAGAGAAAAAATTAACGATTCACTTATTTTAAAACATTAATAAATACCCTAATAATTTGCTTATTTTGAAACGAGGGGAATAGAAATTTGTTTGATGGGATAGTGTACATATAATATATAGTGGAGGATATAACTTTGCCTTTTATCATATTGGATAGATAGGGTGATAAATATGGAATTGAAGATTTGATTTTTTTTATTCTCTTTTTGTTGAGTAGGGTATGACTTTAAACTACTAATATATTCAACAAAAAAATGATTGCAAGTAAGAAAAACAATTAGAAAGTAGAAAACATTGACTAATTAGTGCAATAAATACTACATTCCTTTCCTTTTATTCAAGAATAAAAAAAAAATTAATTTTAATTTTTCATGTTAAGATAGTGAGAGCATTGTAGTATGTTCTAGTTATATATTTTTAATTTAATATCTTAAGATTCAAGTTTTTTTTTACTTTTTAAAATTTCATGTCAAATTAAAATTAGATAAATAAATAAAAAAAAAGAAAATATTATAAATTGTGAACAGTCTTCCAACATGTTTTTGAGTCTTCAAAGATTTTGTTCTTTGGAGCTTCTAGGAATGATTAATATATATAATTGAACATATATTATAATATAGAAGAATTGTTTTTTCGAAGTGTATCTCGTGACTAACAATATTTATTTATTTTTTGTATAAATATAATATAATTAATACCTAACATTATAAGATTTTGTTGGTAGTATTAGTTCGAATCCGAACTCGTAATATGCTGAGTATGGCTTTGAAATTCGGTCATATCGGTTAACGATTTGCTGTATCACTAATACAAATTGAATTTCAAAATATTTGTATTACGAATTCAGAGTGAATTTCTGAAACTCTGACATACATTTGGTAATTATATCTAAATTATCGTTATGTTTGATAGCTACGCCTCAAATTATCATTATTTTAAAATCTTTCTTTTTAAATTACAGTGCTATAATATTGATCCAACCTAATATATAGAGAGAGATAAAATTACTTGGAAAATGTCATTATATTAGATGATTAATATTAAAAGTTGTAGATTATTTGATTTGATGGACCATTAATTTGCTAATCATGGAAATCAAAGAACATGCTTTTGGCCAATTTTGCAAGATTATATAGGAGAATAAATAAACTTATTTGGACTTTGACATCTCTATTACTTGATCTAGTTTAATCAATTTAATTGCAATGTATTCATATTTTTCTATACAAAAAAATACAAAGCATAAAAATAAAAGGGTAAGAGGGGTGAAATGAATCAAATTCAATGAAACTTTTTGTCTTAATTCCAATTTCCAAGGTTGTTAGCTCTATCCCTTGTGACAACCTAGTAGAAAATGACAATTCCTACCTAAAATTCTGTTTAAAAGAACCTATTGTAATAGACATTCTTATACTTCCAGTTGTATTTTTACTCCATCCCATACATCTATTAAAAAAAAAAATTAATTTAATAAATGAATCTTTAATTATCTTTCACATCAAAATCATGAATTGTTGTTTGTTGTCCAAAATATTTTGATCAAATTTTCAATAACTTAAATGATTATTTAAAAGAATCTTTATACAAATAGTCACTGTTTACTTTTTCCTAACAAGTATACACTGATTATACACGTTTTTCATTGTTCTTGATATTTTGAAAAACTTTTGCAAATAGAATCTTAAGAAACTTGTTATACATCAAAATGAAAGGTCTATATAGTTCCATAGCATGTGAACATCATATCAATTTCATTTTCATATAATAGCTAAACTTTGATAATGTTAAAAATCACTCAAAAACAACTAGGAAAAGTTCAAGTAGGCCTTAATGTTACTCTTTAAATTGACATGAAAATCCCTATGATTGTTTTTATGGTAAGAAGTCAAATTTAGGCTAAAAAGGGGGACCTATAACATTAAAGGAAGAATTGATGTTTACTTGACAAAATTGAAAGCACCAACTCAAGTGGTCAATGCTAATAAAAAATTATGGGCCCAAATTTAAATAAATGAATCCCTAGATGTTTTAGGCTTCTTGGCCCAATATGTTGACATTTGGCCTTTCCATCTTGTTCAAAGTTTGGCAATTATGTATAACTTACACAAATTCCAACAAGCTTATCTCTAATTATTTCTTATTTCTAATCTTTGCTAAATTATAACTAATTTTTTATTCTATAATTTTTCAATACATAATTAGCACTCGAATACATTATTATAAACTTAAAAATATACCAATTAATTACTCCATTTTTGCTCGAATACATAATTAACACTCGGATTCATAATTTTAAAGTTGACATACATAATTTTGATTACTTAGATACATTCATTTTCGAAACTATGTGATCGAGATACACAGTACATTAACTAGACCAATGAGAGATACATCATTAAAAATATGCATCAATTTTTTTTTTGAGTTTGTGGACGTATCCCACTATTTTTTTTTCTAAAAAAAGAGATTTAAGTAATTAATAAAAAGGGTAGGAACTTTATGTAATATATTAACTCTTAAATAGCATATATACATTTCCCCTTATATATCAGTAAGTCATCAAGTGATGGTGACAAGATTTTCAGTAACACTATTCAAAATATAAGAAAATAAATATATAAAAATATATAAAAAAAACTTAATATCAATTATATATATATATTAATCTCTGTATATACAATAGATTTTTTAATAGGCAGAATTCGAATGAATCCTCTTGCGCTCCCCCAACTTCACTCTTATCGCCAAGGAGTATTGTGGATAGAGAAGATCTTCCGCCCTTCGCACGGGGGGAGGGGTATTGGGTAGAAAAAGGTCCAAAACATGAAGGTTCATTTCATCATAAAGGTTTTTCCTTGTTTGTGAGAAGAAAATTATGCGGAATAACAAGTCTCGAAATTGTATATAAATGTTTAGGCATTATTTGAAGTGTAATTGATCTAAAACGGAAATAAAATCTATTCAAAATTGTCACGATCTGATATCTAAACGAGTTCTAGCAACACCAGGACAAAGTTGAGAAAATTTTATATTATAAAAAATAATTTAATGACTTTAATGCAATAAAATAAAGTTGAGTGATATATAGTAGCAAATGCACATACAAATTATTTTAGGATCAAACTATATACTTTTCACAAAAAATTAAATATTAATATTCCTAATTGTTCTATTCTCATCATTGTCACAAAGGAGTAA